>NC_080670.1:42255523-42272050 GCF_030247195.1 Topomyia yanbarensis
GACTTCAATCTGAGCGGCTCTGAACTACATAAATAGTATAAATCTACATATTCCGAATGTAGGAGACCGACCAACTTTTGCGAGGTATAATGCTTTGCTTTGAAATGGTTTCGCATGAGGTGGGTAACGTTTCACACCCCACGGGTTCGCGTTGGCACTCTCACACAGGTTGTCGAAACACGCTCTCTTGCTGCTTTCAATTACCTTGTTAAGGGCCAATTTCGCAGCTCGAAAAACTTCACGGCGGTTCTCTCTTGCATCCTCAGTGCGGGCTCTTTGCATCCTACGTCTAGCTCTGAGGCAGGCTGATCGTAGAGCTGCAATCTCGGCAGTCCACCAGTATACCGGGCGTCTGCCGTTTCTTGGCAGGGTTTTCTTTGGCTGAGTGGCGTCGCATGCGCGTTATAGGACGGCTACCAGTGAATCCCCGCTTAGACTGTCGGTGTTGGCCTCCAGTCCCAGGGCCGCGGTGAAAGCTTCGATGTCGAAGTGATTGGACTTCCACACCTTCCGTACCTGACAGGGATCACACGCCCTCGGATGCTGCACACCATAGTTGATCCTAAAGCGAATTGCTAAATGATCGCTATGGTTGTAGCCTTCGTCTACCCTCCATTCCATGCCTGGAACCAGACCCGGGCTGGCAAATGTTACATCAATCCATGCCTCCACCCCGTTTCTACGGAATGTTCTACGGAGCCATTATTGGCTAACACAGCGTCCAGTAGCGCTTGGCCCCTGCTATTTGTACAGCAGCTGCCCCACTCTACTGCCCAAGCGTTAAAGTCTTCCGCTATAACTACCGGTTTCCGGCCCACTAGGTCTGACGAGAGCCTGTCGATCATCTGGTTGAACTGTTCTATGGGCCACCTTGCTGGAGCGTAGCAGCTACAATGGAGCACACCATTGATCTTGGCAATCGCCACACCCTCGGCGGAGGAGTGTATTACCTCTTGAACCGGGAACGGTCCCGTTGTACAGATTGCCACCATCCCAGACCCGTCCGACACTCAATTGCCGTTGCCGGCAGGGATGTTCTACGGGTCGGATAGGAGGGCGACATCTGTCTTCAACTCCGAGACCGACTGCCACAACAGCTGTTGGGCTGCAGCACAATGGTTAAGATTTAGCTGTGTGACGTTCACGGCTTCTTTTTATTTGCCTCACCAAAGGGACACGAAGGTCCGCCCATAGCATGGTTATGGGCTTGCTTCTTAGCGGTGCAAATAAGGCATTCATGCGCCTTAGTGCAGCCCCGCTCCTTATGCCCCTCCTCGCCGCAGCGACGACATAGTTTGCTCCTGTCTGTACCCTTACATTCGTACGACTTATGGCCGGACTCAAGACACCGATAGCACCTATCCACTGAAGGCGGCTGGGGTATGCTAACTGGGCATACTGACCAGCCGATCTTCAGTTTACCTATCACGGTAACCTTTTTTGAATATGCTTTCAGTAGCCTGAGGTAGGCTACTTGGGTGCCGGAAGGTCCTCCTCTCAAGCGCACAGAGGCCCGTTCAATTGTTACGTCGCATTGTTCCTTGACGGCTGCTACGACATCGTCTGCGGTCGTGAACTCGTCCAGTTGCTTACACTGGAGAGTCATTTCCGCCTCTAACGACCTCACCTGGGCGCCTTCACCCAGGACCTCTTGGGCCAAGGTCCGATTCGTTTGATGTTGGATCGAATCAACGATATTGTCGGACGTCGCACCCCTCGGAGTAACATCAGAAGGTAAACAACAAAAATAACAAACAAGAAAAAATCAGCTGATCAGAAACATTTCATGAATTGCCTAATTATAAGCAACAGATTTAGATGTCGAGTCTTTATACGAAGATGCAGTGTGTCTGCTGTGCCGATTTTCCTGCCTAACAACGTTCCGTAATGTTCCTTTGATGCCTTGATCACATGCGATTCGGTAGGAATGTGTGACTTCAAGCTATTTGTCGATCTATCGATGATAAGCATTTGATTATGGAAATTGTTCCTCCACCATAGTAACCACTCGACCGATTTTGTTGAAGCTCTGCCGTTATGAACATTACACTACGAACTACTTTTGGTCAAAATTCCAATTATTTTTACCTGCACGCTCAAAAGTTACGAATAATTGAGTGTTTCGCTTGTTCCTAATATACTTTTTAATGTTAATATTATGAGATAGGCCTTTATCAGAACTACAATGCTGCCTTCAGGAATAAAAATAATCGATTCATTAGCAATACTTAAAAATTATAGACTCCGATACAAACACCACTGAACAGAGCTCAGTCCACTCCACTTGTTTTTTTTCGAGCGAAATTTAATCGACATCACCGATCCGAGGTCTAGCCGGGGCACAACAGTAATTTCATTAACCAATAAAATTAACATCCACGTGATAATAAACCGATAATGCGCAATCAACTCCACGATGGGTGTTTGTTTTATTGTGGTATTTTTGAATGCTTTCCTTTATTTCATTGCTTCTGTTTTGTTTATAAAAAGCCAATCCACACGCACAACTCATAACAGTCCGAGATACAAGAATGGTAGCTAATGATGTCATGGATAGAGTAAAAGTTGAAAAAAGAAACAAAACAAATAGAATGCAGCCATATCATGGACTGAATGCATGCAGAACCGCCCCCCTTTGAATGTGAAACTAGTCGCCAGTGTAGTTCGTTCCAAGCAGTATAATCTGTGGTGTATATGTAAGTAATATTGATATTACGGCGTTTGGGCAACACGAATATAAACGCAAAACAAGTGAACCATGTTCGCAATTTAATCAAAATGTCACAAGTGAGAGAGTAAAGATTAGCTATATATCAACAAATTAATAGGCTTACGGAGTAGCAACAAAATCTTGATAAGACAAATTTACATGCTAATAAGAGACTAATTATTATATGACAAGAAAAGAAAAAAACAACAAACTAAACAGAGGTAAGCACAAGAGCGAAAAATAACATTAGAATCGGAACCCAAATAATGAAGAAGCAATATTTATATCGTTAGCGTAGATTTTTCGTAACAAAAACTGAAAACAACTAAAATCGAAAAAAAAGTCAAAAACTGAAAAAAAATCAAACTAGTTTAGTGCAATGAAAAGCAAATAGAAAGCAAACCAAATTCAAGCAAAATGTCTGATCTTAGTGTACGCGTTCGATTGGATGTGAAGTTTTTTTCTCGATAAAACTAGAAAGAAGAACAACAGCAAAAAACCAATGGCGATAAGTGTTAGTGATATTTTACTACCGTACATGCATACAAGAGGAAAAAAAACACATGTAAAGCAAATATGTCATTGGCGTCGCTTCCGGTTTCTTTCCCGCAACAGGATTTGGCCCTATGTATACATATTGTAAGCAAATCGTTAGGTAGCTACATACGGTGTTGTAGAGAAGCTTGTGATCAAAAATAGCCCCACCGCGCAATGACAGAAAGGACAGTGTCTTGTCGTGATGATGAATTCTTTTCTTGTAAAAAGAAAAATGTTGCTTAACAGCTATTCTTCCTATTCAAGGATGTATTAGTCCGAAACGGTGATTAGACAGTTGTGATTCATTGAGCCTATGAGATCGGAATTTAGAGAACTGCGGTATTAAAAAAGATAGCATTTTCGCAAACGCGTGCGACTTTTCTGTATGTATAACAACACGGCCAATGTTATTGAGGATGGGCCTCGTTTAGCTTACTGATAAAGCTCAGTCGAAATTCTGGCTGGCTCTAATTAGTATTCCGACTCTAGTGACACAATCGCTTCTAATTAGAATCGGTTGTGGAACCGGAATACGAATTGCAACAAGTCAGAACTCCGGCTCGTTTTCGGCTGAACTTTACTGGGAGTTAGTGTATTACCAAGAAGAAGATATAGCAAAACGAGCAGAAATTTTGACGTTGCCCAATAGGTCAGATTCAGGGTTGCATCCCCTCCGGGTTTGACCTGGAAACTCCGGTTTCTAGGAGCGATCTCCGGACCTCCGGGTTTTACATCAATTTCTCCGGGTCTAGTGAAACGACAGTTAATTTTAACTGGGTGGATTCTGATTTTACTCAACAGAATGACTTGGGTTTCTTCACTGCGAAACCATTCTTTATAAATCTGTTTATATTTCCTATCGTCATACTTTGTAGACTGCCATATTCTTGCCATCGGGTCAAACGTGTTCGATTGAGTCTGGACCGTTTTTTAGTTGGACCTCCGCTAGTTGGACCATTGTCCAACTAAAAAGCATCTGAATGTCAAAATCACTTTGACAATGAAACTAATATCAATTAGAGACACAGATGTATTTTCGGTCCAACTAGCGAATCAAATTCGTTGACGTTCGTTCCGATTCGTGAAGCTCTGCACCTTGTACGTTTTCAATTCGGATCGGATCTTGGCCCTCTGATCAGCCAAGTTCCGCCTTAAAATGTTCTTATTCCGCTTGAAATGAGCAATTTGCGCTCTCTAGTTTCCTGGTTTTTATGAAGCTCTTGGCTTGTGGCCCGTTGTCGTCCGTTCCTAGAACCTTAGGAAAAAAACAACACAGGATTTTGCATCTGGATGACCAAAATCGTGTCGCGAATGATTTCTTGTTTTTCTTCCATCCGAATGGAATCTCACTGACAACTGCACAGTGATCTTCAGCCGGAAAAGGATCCGGATATTCTGACTGGTTCTAATTAGAATCGGTTGTGTCCAGCCCCGTACACAGAAAGTTCTCAAGGGGAGGGTTTTGATTTTGACGCTGCCTTCTGGCTCGTTGGTAGTGTTGGATTGCTTGGTAGTAGTTAAGCCTACCGACTAAACCAAAATCTCTTGTATCTCGCAATTCTCATTTATCCGGGGCAATTGTTACTACTGCAGTAGGAATCGTGCTCTTGCTCTTTTTATTTTGTGTTATTCGTTCATATTTTTACCACAGACTAACAGACATAACACTTAAAAACAAAGTTTCGCCCGCTTTAACGGCCATTTTAAAAATATTTGTAGTTGGGACTGTGGCCACATTTGAAATTATGTGAAAAATTGCTCCCAAATCTGAGGGGTAACCCACCAGTAAATGAGTGTTTGGGACCGTGAACAAAAGGTGGAGCTAGTGTTCAGCGAAAATTTTCGGATCGATGTTTTTTGAGGGAATTTCCTCAAAGTGTTATGTCTGTTAGTCTGTGTTTTTACCATTAATGATTTTTCTTGCTTGCTGTCCAACCTTTGCGGTATATCTAACCTGCTCAGGTCTGCTGCAAATATCGTCACCTGTTGAGTAATAAACCAATCCGGAAGTGTCGACAAAAATTATTTACATCACTACAACCACCTTCGTATGGTTTCTTACCCTTCTTGGCGGTACTCGTTCTTACGCATCTGCTAACTGGTGCTGAGAGTTCCTCGGCGACGGTATTTCTCCCGATACCGATGCTCGTTTTCGCGAGCTATTTAGCTGTTAGCCACTCTCCAACGGAGAGATCAGCGTCGGTAAAATTTCTCCAGGCTGCGATATCCAGATTTCCTCTGACTTCGTGTTTATCCTGCTTTGCTTCTGCTGATCGACTTTGCTGTATCTACTCACTACTGTTGCTAATATCGAAACTTGTTGAAACATGAACCGATTTATAGAAGCCGACCAACTTGACTTACAACCCTTTCCAGCCACTCTCGCAAGGTTTCTTCCGTGGTTTCTTCAACGATTTGTTTTTAGAGTTACCGAACTCAAATGACATTTTAAGTGTCAACACGGCTCGCAGTATATTTTTTTTCCTGAACAGGCCACTCATAAAACTTAGATCGCACTTGTAGCATGCTACAAAACTTCAATTGTTACTTGGGCCTTGTGCCTGGTTGTGTCACTGAAACCGGAAAACGAACTAAAACCAGCCAGCTGTGCGGCTCATTTTCCGGCAGAACTTGCTGGGTAAACCCAGTCCACGGCTCACAGAAAGGAGGCTTGCTATTCCGCGAATTGACAGTTTTCGGTGACGTCAGAGAAATCGTTGAGATAAACAAACGGATTTCTCGAAAGTTGTTAATTGACAATATTTGAGCTCTTACGGTGGAAAAAATAGTGTGCAATGGATTTTTGACGTAAATTACGCCATAATTACACTAGACACAGTGGATAATCAGTGCATCTATGTGATTATTAGCGTAAATCGGGAATTTGGATGCATGTCATAGAAAACATATCCCACCGTAATTTTCTGATCATAGCAAAGGTTTTGGACATTCGCATAACTTCCTTGTGATTTACCAGGTGCCGATCATTCGTTAGCAGCAAACAATATATGAATTTCATGTAATTGTTTTCGCCGACGATTTCTATGACGCGCTCTCGTCAAATGTTTACACTCTAACGAGCTAGCCTAGTACATGTAAGCCGTGACCCAGTCACCCTGTCAAACTATATCGCTCCAGTTAGAGTGTGGCAATGAGCAAGAAGCAAACATATGATAGATCCACAGGAAACCGACATCCATGAACGAACAAATATGTTAATATAATATGTGTAAACGTTGAAACACTAGCGCCGCTACACCAACTTATCCCAACTATTTGTCAAATCCATTCCGGAACCGGTTCGAAATCCTGAATGGATTCCGTATGGAATCTGACTCAAAAGAAATGACCGATTCCGGCTTAATCGGTTGATGTATTTGAGCTGGAATCCATGCTGAATCCACTCAGAAGTCCGAACCGGTTCCGAAATGGTTTGAATGCTCAATTCAGTCGAACTCAGCCGCTAAAAAACATGACGACAGTAGCGCACCTGGTGGAGATATCCCAACTACCTTCGAAAACGTTAGCGATTTTTACACAAGTTGAATGCTGAAGGTGCACGTCAGTTATCTGTGATGTATCCAAGCGAGTTTGCGTATTCACAACCTCCCGGACAAACCATTCGGGATTTGATTCGGAATTCCGATTGGGTTCAGTATGGAATCCAGCTCAAATGTAACAACCGATTCCAAAACCGATTGAGTTGGATGCATTTGCCGGCATGAAAAGTGAAACCTACGGTGAATAATAAAACACATTTTTGAAATAAAATCGCAATACTTGTTCTGCTTGTTTGTATTGTATGTATTGTATGACATCATACTCATTAGGCGGAGTTTGACAGTTTGTTTCACTCGATAAAATATGCCTTCGCATGTCTATTGATATGAGTGTCTATAATTAGTTAGCATTACGGCTCAAGATGTATAGGTGTCTACATTTTTTTCGATGTGTGCGTCGACAGTCCCTTTTTTCGAGCAAACAAGAAGAAATGAAGGAGAAAACAATAGCAAGTGATTCCATAATTCATTCTTATTGGTTAGTGATGTAAACATTTGCCCGTTTGCGATCCCGTGGTGGTCTAAATTGTTTAGTTCGTAATACGTTGAATTGCCCTTTTTTGAAAATAATCGTTTACGTCATCCGCCCAATAAGAGGAAGTCATCCTACGTTAGTCCAATGCGTTGGATGTTTATTCAATGAACGCTCGACATCCTCAACTGGGCGTTGCTGTCAAGCTGGCCTAAACGATTATTGTTAAAAATGGCAATTAAACGCATTTCGAACTAAGCAATTTGGACCGCCATTATGGCACGTAAAAAGCTGGTTAGAAGAGAAGAGTCAATAATGGAACAATGATTATTTGTCAATGTCATTCCAAATGAGTAAAATCCATGTATTTTGGGGAGTCATATGTTCGTTCAGAGCCGTAGCAATCCTGTTTTACGAGGGGGCGGGCAATTTGTTTTGATTAAATTCAACGTATATTTAAACTTTTTATGTTGTTCCTCGCTTTTCTAAACTTTCTCCCTTCACTATCTTGCTCGTTACAGTATTGAAAAGAAAAACTTGACTTACACCTAGAGGTGACCCGCCTCAACATCTCCGGGAAAGGCGAGTACTTCCATGGCAGCGGAGATTGGAGAGTCCGCGTACAGAAACAGCAAACGGTAGGCGTAATAATTCCGTCATCTGAATGCGATCATTGCACCTACTAAGCTTGGCATGCCGGGAGCTCATCAGCTGCCGGAAAAACTCGACACACTAGCATAGCAGTTATGTGTTTTATTGAAAAGGCTTAGGCGTTGCACCGATTCTGCGAAGCGAGTACAATAAAACCGGATGTGATAACGAGCGAGCGTTCTATGACCAAATCAGTCACGTGAGGCTCGATTTGAGCGAAGGTCTACCGGATATCGGCAATGTCACTAGCTTTTGAACCAATTTTTGGGAGGCCACCGCACATCATCGCGAAGAGTAACCGTGGCTAAGGCGCGAGGAGGAATATGCAGGAGAAGAGATTGACGAGATATCAGCTGTCTCCGTCGAAACTAATGACGTATGGAGCTATAAGGTACCTTAGGAATTAGACTACACCTGGACCAGAGAGTGGCCAAAACTGTTAGTACAAGAAGCTGACCATTGTACATTCCACGATGGCTGTATGTTTCAACAGGGCATTACGCGAACCCCGTTTCTTGCTGGATATCATCACCCGTGGTACCACAATTCTCCTTCCCAAGGACAGCAACACGTTCAACCTATCAAAGTACAGATCAATTACCTGTCTAGCACCATCATCACCATCATCAGGTTAAGCCAGCAACGATGCAGTCATTGTTGGACAAGCATTGTGTAACCAACAGAACCTTAGTATGGCCGACATCGATTACAAGATGGCGTACGACTCCATATCGGCAGACGATTGAGAGGTGGACGACAACACTGTAGTTTAGACGACAGCTTAGAAGTGAGGAAGACGTGTTGCGATCTAGAACGCTCCATATCTTGAGAGGGACATTCCTAGGCGATTCCTTTAGCCCGCTTTGTTTTGTTTGGCATTGGGCATGGTAATCAGAGAAGATATGGAGAAAGCTCACCGGAAGAGGTGACCTATACCCACTGAGAACTGACATACAAGTAAAGTTTTCAACTTGTGTAAGAAATTAAACAGTCGATTTGAAATGACAACAGCAAATAGCAACTTGCCATTAGTCGGCGCTTCGTTCGGCCAACAATCGCTATACGGGACTTGTATATAAACTGGGATACAATGGTGACTCACGCATGCGAACCTGTATGCGATGGTGATTTTCAACGAATTTTCATTTAAATTTTTACACAGGTTTTTCGGGAAAGTTTGTTCTAGCTTATATGTCTGTTCTCTGTGCTATACCTTCTACATGGACGATTTCAAGCTCTATGCTGACTCGACGGAACGGCTGGATGTAGTCATCAAACTAGTCGAAAGGATTAGTGGCGTCATCGGCGTGGAGTTTGGTTCAGAGAAATGCTGATCTCTTCAGCTACTATTAGGGCGATTGATCGACACTGGTGGCTACAAGATCGACGAAGGCGAGATGATTCGTGACATGGTTCGTAGCGAATCGTATAAGTATCTCGGATTCCGGGAGCTCCTCGGGATTCGCCATACCGAATCACGTTTGAGCTCCGAGATGAGTTCTTGAGACGAGTGAACTGTTTCTTGAAGTCTTTCCTGGAAATAACGTTACAGCAATCAACACGTTTGCTGTTCCCATACTGAACTACAGTTTCGGCGTCGTCAGATGGAACCAGACTGACCTGGAAGATCATACGAGTAGCTTGAAAATGGCGTTTAGACAAGTAGGAATACGCCATACTCAATTGGCGCTGGAGAGATTCACATTGCCACGGGATGAAGGGGGATAAGGAATAGTGAACATCCAGGTACTAGGCGTAGCGCAGGTGCCACGACTGCAAGAATACTTTGTGAGAAATGCCATCCAACATGGAGTATGTCAAGCAGTTTGTGCTGCGGACCGCAACTATGGCGCACTTCACCTAGCGCAAGCAAACTACAACCAATCTGCAGACAGCGGAGGAGAAGATTGCAGAGTGTTGTGCACGGTACGCACTCCTACCAGTTGACCATACATATGGTGCTCACTTTTATCCAGAATCCAGTCAGAAATGTACGGCCAAGATCTCTGCACGCTTCCTTCCACATCTTTGTCAGATGTTTTGCTCGATTCGTGCTAAATTCTACCAGGTAGGAATTGCCAGGATCTTTGCACAGTTTATGTCCGAGTTATGCCAGGGTTTTGCTCGGTTCCTATCAAAATTTGCCAGAAAACGCGAGCGAAACCGAGTTCGCCCTAGCTCAATTAACCCGACAGGAAACGCGCAGAAATCTGACAGAGCTGCCAAACCCAGACATATAGAAATCTAGCAGAGCGGTCTCTGCCAGAAAATTTGCTCACTGGGCTATAGCGAGCATCATAACAGCGTTGCTAAGATTTTGCACCAGCAATGGGCACTGCAACATGGCCTTAAGAGATTGTGCCGAACTACCGTTATCCTCTTGTACCTGCTCTAGATAATTCCCTTTTCAAGCTGTACTGGAATTGCACTATTCTATCGAACCAATTTCTACACAACAGCTGCTCAGACATAACAAAGGATGACGCCAAGTCACCATAATCGACGTCGCCGTTCCATTGGACCACAATAACGGTGTCAAAATTTGCAAGATATCGCTCACTGGGTATGGATTCCAACTTAAATGAAATAACGGATTCCGACTCAAACGGTTTTGGAATCGGTTGTTGCATTTGAGCTGGATTCCATACTGCCCCCTAAGAACGCTTGGCTTCAAAATCGGACGTTCATTGGACCAATGTAGAACGATGTCCAAATAACGGATGTCCACCGTCGGATCCGTTTTGAACGATTTCGACACAATTTTTTGTACCTCTCGGTGGAACTCCATTCAGAATTCCGATTTCCGAATCAAATTCCGAATGGTTTGGTTCGGAATCCTGAATAGATTCAGCATGGATTCCTGCTCAAATGCTACAACCGATTAAGATGGAATCGGTTGTTCCTATTTTGAGCTAGAATCCATTCAGAATTCTGAACCGATTCCGGAATTGCTTTGTCTGGACAAGAAAGGGAAACTGCTGGCAAACGGGTGCTATATTTTCTAACTTGAATGCACTAATTGCCTTTCAAATTGATGGCAAGTAAGGGGCAAATGGGGGGCTATTTCAAATGCAGCCTTTGGGCACTTTGCTACCACCATTTTCAACCGCCCTACGCTTCTGTTTGGCCCATTTAATCGAGGGATTGCCCTTCCTATGATCATTCTCAGGGATAGACCGTTCCAACATCAAATTATGGTCTTGTCAAATTTTGGTCTTGTCAAACTGCAAATGACGTGAAAACCCAAGATGGTACCAGATAAGGTATAGGCATACGTAAAGCGAGAGTTTTGGTTTTACGATTGGCAAGATCGACATTGCGTAAATACTGATTCACTTACCAAAAAAGAGGTTAATAAAAACAAAATTAATTAAAACAATGTTTTGGATATAGAAACTAATGCTTTCAGCCTCTCAAAGCGTTTGACACCAAAAATATTATTGTACACACATGCATACACCTTATGCAGATTATCTTGAATCTGTTTTGCGTTTGTCAAATCTGCCACTCTTCATATTCTCCCGCTTGGAAGAAAAACGGGCAGCCAGCAAAAATCCGTCAGGATTCCGGCAGCTGTCAAAATTATCAAAATGGCGCTGCCAGAATTCAGCTATACTCCTTCCAGTTATGGCAGGCAGATTCGCCTCACCGATACTGTTTTGTTTATCGTTGTTTCATTTTCGCCATATTTACATTTTTCCAAGAAGTATAGTTTTGCAGATGAAAAAATAGGGAGAAACAAATATTTTGGTTTCAAACATGGTAAGTAATATGGATTTCATGTCTCCAGACATGTTTTTATTATAAATTTACATAAAATTAAAAAAAATAAGAAAAAATACAAGCAAAACCTGAAGCGGTACAAAACCGGTCCTGCCGGTGCGTGCCTGGCAGAAATCCGGCAGAAAAAACCGTTAATAACCGTAAGGCGAAAAATTCTGCCAGAAACGGTTGTTGCATTTGAGCCGGCCGGCTGTGCAGCGCTTTGCCAGCCAGACCCCCAGAAATTCTTTTTATTTCGCTGCCGGCTATCTGGGGGGAATTCTGCCAGGCACGTCCGAGCGGGCTTATCCGGACACGCTCTTTTTCCCTTTGGGGCAGACCCTCGCATTTAATCGTCTCAAATTTTTTATTGGAAAATTATAAGCAACAATTGTTTCGGGATTTTAGTAATTGCATGCCTAAATGTCTGCTGTGCTGTGATGTCATGCATTCCCACACTACTTTTACAGTGAACGGCAAGTTTCGGCGGGTAGCCTAGAACAACGTTCCAATAGCCTATCAATCGCCAGCATCTAGTGTAACCCGCCTAGCCGCCTGATAGTTTACTGGGTTATTTCTGACAGATGATGGTCCAGATATTTTGAACTTAGAGATTGTTCGTGTTCTCAAAATGATTTATTTTTATTTAATTAGTTTATTGACCTTACACATAACGGTAGCTTAACGGAGCCGTGGATCTTTCATATGTTTATACAAAATCTAAAAAAAATAAATGAAAACAAATATTAACTACCGTTGGATCTTGGGCACGCAGTTTTTTATTGCGCGCAGTGACCTGCTTTCGTAGAGAAAATGTTTACCCGGTCACCTACTGCGTCAAGGGGGTCATTTAATTCTCTCGTATCTTTCACGTTAAAGCCAGCATCGTTAAGGCTGGTTTGGTGCTCGCGATCTGATGTTCTTCACTATTTCTTGCTCTTACGGGTGACCTGTGAAAATTCGTCATTGTTATTAACTTCTTCACCGATGTTGCCTACAGTCAATTTTTAGGGTGATGGTAAACAAAAGACATAGATTACGAGTTTTTACACCAGAAATTCAGTGTCAGTTCAAAGATATCTTATTGAACGAAAGAGATCAATTGAATCGAATCTCTGTTTTTTATTCTGGCAACTGACGAGTACATGTTAAAAGCAAATTTCAAACTTATCTGGATTTAGGTTTCGAAGAACCTATTTTCAGCTTGTGTTTTAATCTGCTTGCGCATAGGAGATACATTCTTGCATTCGTACTACTTCTATATCGCTTCGAGAAACGAGCACTCCACTCAACTTCTAATAGAACAATTACGGTCAATTTCTTCACTTGGATCAAAACCAGTTTTCGCTGAAATCCGGTTTTCGACTAATTGCTCTCCAGCTATCCGAAAACTGGTTTTTAGCGAAAACCGGTTTTCTTCCAGTGAAGAAATTGGCCGTTAAAGAACCTTCAGCACATAGCTTTTATTATAATTGGTTTTCATTATCGAAATTATTGTGCTGCAATAAATCACAACTTTTCTCACCCGAAGCTCTCAAACTATTTTAGTTTAGTAACTGTTACCGTTTGTTGTTAATACAGAAAATTGAAACTGAGAAGTTACCTTTATTTATGTTACCGCTGGTTAATTACTTCTAGCTAGAAAGAGACTGTTATTTATTGTGTATTTGTACCTTAAGAGTATAATTCGAAATTGTTGAATATTAGCTACACTTATCAAGTATTTTTAAGTAAATCCAAGAAATAAAAAAACTTCGAATCTAACCTATTTGATTTGCCAACCTACTACCAGATTGAATCGCGATTCACGTTTCGCAAAACTGCTCTCTTCCGCTGTCTTCGGTTTCTTTAAACCAGGAAAAAAAACTTTCACCTAGCGTTAGGATTGAGGTTAGCAAACAAGGAAGCTAGCTAAACATAGCAAATTATGTAAATGTTGAAAACGAAACTTCAAAGTGCTGTTGAGTTAACTTATTAGTGAAAGTGAAAAAAAAAGACGGGGAGCTCAATGTTTCCCGTGGTGTAACTAAAGTCGAATAAGTACGAGTAGAAATGGTTTAAGGATAACTAATCATAGAACCTATAGACACTTTTAACACAGACCAGCGAAGTGTCAGAAATTGCCGCCAAACGAGCATGAGGGTTTTGTGAGAGGGAGGTACAAGAGGAAGCCCATGCAAGACTATTATGGGAGCTTCCGTGATGCCTGTTTACATTCATGGTTGCTAGTTTTACTGTTTTTGTCTCCGCAAGTCTGTGTCTAAAGTGTCTGTAATAGAACCTAGAAAATTCAAGAGTCCAAACATAAATGACAACACCGGCGTTCAACAATCAAATAACGTATATCTGATCTTAGATACCTGTTTCCTGTGTAGCGTGTGTAAGTAGGCGAGCTCGTGTGTCTGAGGGTGAGCATCTTCCTATAAGAGCAAAAAAGAAAAAAAAACTAGCCCTAGCCAAAGTAAATGCAACTCCCTAGTCACAAATGAGGTTTTATGATAGTTTCATAGCCACTCATAAATCTCATCTTTCACTTATAGCGTGCTATAAAACTTCATTTGTTACTTGGACTAGTTCGATTACTAAACAGCTAAGACGCGCATTGGCGATGCATCTAAAACAATAATTACTTTAAAGTGTACACTGTTAAATTAACATTATCGGTTTAGGAAAGAGCAAATCGCACGTGAGTTGATTCCTTCGGGAGCAAAAGCAGCACGCTAAAATCGAGAGAGAGAGAGAGAGAGAGAGAGAGAGAGAGAGAGAGAGAGAGAGAGAGAGAGGGAGAGAGAGTGATGCAATTGCCACAAATAGGATATTTTATTTACATTAGCGAAACGTTTCAAAACAAAACAACACAAAAACCAAGAAGTTTGCTAGTTAATTTGTAAGATTTTAAATTATCACTATGAAGAAAGCATTTATAGATGAGACAGAATATGTATATGAGTTGAACACTTTTTGTACGAAAGATTAGAGAAACAAGAAACCATTAACCAAATCAAACGAATCTACTTTAAGCTAATGAAACTCTAGAGAAAGTGAATGAGATATTTATTTTTAGTTCTAAGTATATTTTGAAATGGTTCAATAAAATCGAAATAATTCATACTGGGTGTTTTTGTTCGTTGTTTTTTTTGTGCATCCGAAAAGGAAATGTGACATTAACTATCGGTAGAAAAACGAAGGATTCCATTTATTGACAGTCTTTATAGTCTTTCTCTATACTTGTTGCGCACACCCGTTCTCGCAGGATACGACTTACGATGGCTTTTACAGCATAAATGTTTGATTCCGATCGGTGGTGAACACAATGATAACATACTTTTCGCAACATAACCTCACTGTCTAGTGTGTGTTCAAATATAGAACCGAAACGAAAAACTTTTACTAATTAGACTAGATTTGGAACTAGACTGTACTGTATCACAATAGATTTGTACAAATAGGGCACCGTAAAATAAAAATATTTTATTTACTCTGTAATGCTCATTTGGTTAATTATTTTGGCTACCGCTGCAAAATTTCAATAAAATGGCTCAAACTTATTTAACTACTGTTGCGTGGTTAGTAAACAGAAAACAGGCGTATTATTTTACTATGCTGTTCCAACAATTTAATGGTATACCAGTTTAATGGACTTGTTTGTCACTTGTTCAGCAATACTCATACACACACCTTTGGTGGAAGTAATTTGTTTTGGTATATAAAAACGAAACCCAACTTGTGATACAATTTTTTCAAATTTCTCCGAACAGTCCATCCTCTAATTTCCCCAAACAGTAAATAAAATAAATTGAAACCGGTTAAAATATTGGCAAATATTAAGGTCGCATCAATGCTTTAATTTTTAGGAAATAAAATAAAAGGAAATTTAGCCTAACATGATTCGTAAATCTTGTTACAGAGAAAACCAATTTGAAAAACTAACTTAATCCACTATTTTCATTGCACGTTTTATTCAAAGTGGTATATGGCTTTGAACCGAAACAGGAAGTTACACGCTTTGTAAAGTCCCTTTAGTTTAAGTTGAAGATGAACATTCGGTAAGTGGCTGAAGCTATAGCTACATTTAACCACAGAGAACAGACGTCCATCTTCAGCATTCAACTTGTGTAAAAATCTCTAACGGTTTCGAAGGTAGTTGGGATATCCAAACCGGGTGCGCTACTGTCGTCATGTTTTTTGTGGCTGAGTTGTGCTGAATTGACAGCGGTTATTCCTCTACCCACTCAAACTAGTCCGGAACCGGTTCGGACTTCCAGCATGAATCCCGGCTCAAATGCATGAACCGATAGAGTCAGAATCGGTTGTTTTCTTTGAGCAAGATTCCATACTGAATCCATTCAGGATTTCGAACCGGTTTCGGAATGGATTTGACGGATAGTTGTGATAAGTTGGTGTGGCGGCGCTAGTGTTTATCGTATATTAATTCAAATGTTTACACACGTTTTTTAAATATTTTTGTTCGATCGTGGATGTCTGTTCTCTGTGATTTAACCACAGAGAACCGACATATAAGCTGGAACAAACTTTCCCGAAAAACCTGTGTAAACATTTAAATGAAAATACGTTGAAAATCACCATCGCATACAGGTTCGCATGCGTGAGTCACCATTGTATCCAAGTTTGCTCACAAGTCCCGTATAGTGATTGCTGGACGATCGAAGCGCCGACCAGTGGTAATTTGCTACTTGCTGTTGTCATTTCAATGCGACAGTTTTATTTCAAGTTGAAAACTTGTATGTCAGTCCTCAGTGACTTAACTGACCACAGACGTGTCTGAAGAATAAGGACCAGGTAGTACCGTTTTTAAGCGTGGACACACTCTACGC
>NC_080670.1:42572550-42650550 GCF_030247195.1 Topomyia yanbarensis
GCCAAACATTATTTCGATAAAACGAATTTTGTATTTATTTTACTATCTACAACCGCTAGAAATAATCACCGAACACTTCCAAGTTGTCTGGAAGGAACTTGATAACTTATCAGTACTAAAATGTTCATTTGTGCGAACCTTCTGACTGCAATATTTCTAACTTATAACTATCGGATCGATCTGAAACATATCGGGAAATGAAAAGCGAAATAAATAACTCCAAGCAACGGCGTAGCCAAGAGAAGGTTTTGGGGTACACCATACAACCCTCCCCCCCCCCCACCACACCCAAAAAAAAATATTGGATTGAAGTTGAAAATTTATTGATGCAGACTGATTTAATTCAATATTACAATAACAATTATCTGATCCGTAGATTGATAACCTGTTGTTGTAAACGTCATGAAGACTTTTGATAAATTGTCGGAATGGGGTCCTGATATGTAACTGATCTATTGGTCTTGATTTCACAGTTGTCTAATAGCATCAATATCAAATTCCTGCCTGAAAACATTCCAATAGAAAATTCCAGAGTTCTGTAATCAATCATAATCCTCACATTTATTTTCAAATTTTCAGATTTTTTCCTACACAATATTACGAAAGCTTATTAAACAATTTTTCCTAATAAGTTTGTGAAAATTATAAACTATTTGAAATTTTTTAATAGTTTTATTTTTTATTTAACCGTGATTTTTTTAATAAATAGTGACCATCGCTTCACAACGTCTATTTTTCATGGCTTGCGGTGAGCTGAACTGAAAATTATGGAATAGAAATTAATTTTTAGCATTCTTTACAGACCCACTGGTGCCCTAAGACGATTTCGCTAGATTTTCAGAGCACTGTGCACCCAGTGCAGTAACGCAAGTGACGGAGGTTATCGAAAAGTTTCGTGAAAATGAAAATTCCAGTAATGATGATGATTTTCCCAAACGGTTCGTTTTCGTGAGGTTTTTATTTGTTCTTTGGCATTAGGATTAGCGATAATAAAAAGTCGATGTCGAAGTAAAATTTGAAACTATGTAAACAAATGTTCTTTCTTCTGTAAAGATAAGATTCTTCGTGTGGGAGATATTTTGCACTTCAGAGATAGCGTGATATCAGGAGCTGCGATTTCATTTCAACGCTTTTTTGTGAATAGGGCGATACTTACAAATGTAAACATAGGGCTTTTTTCATACATGCGAATGAGGGTTTTGAAACGCAACAAATTAACCTAAAAATTTTGATTCTACGATATTGCTTTCTTAAACTGCAGCAAAAAATACAACGGGCGAAACTGTATTTTTGTTTGTTTATTTAAAGTTTCGCCCTCCACGCTCCATGCAAACAAACAGGGCGATACTTTTTTTTGCTAGCAGTTTAGAGGCGAAACTGTTATTTTCGTATTTTTTAGGATTATTAAGCTGATACCAGCTGTAAATAGTAACAATGATCGCTATTAAAAAAACACGGACAAAATCGGTGGTGTAGAACGGTAGTTATTGTAAAAAAACGTAAGGGAGATACTTCAATGCTGAAAGTTGGGACCGAAAAAGTAAACAATCACCAAAAGGGCGATACTATTATTTTGTCAATTTCAGTAGCAAAAACAAATTTTAATTTAATAATTTCAAATACTTTATGAAGTTTTGGGTTTCGATCACTGAATCATGCAATCTAGGATGTAAAAAAACACAATAGTTCTTAAATAGGAAATAAAACCAAGTCTGGAAATATTCACCGTTGATTTTCTTTGAATGGTATCACTGCTAGTATCGCCCTTTTCAAGAAAACGCATTGATTTCTTAGTTCTCAGTCGCGTTGGAAATTTGAGTAAAATATAAACTTCAAATCGATTCAAAAAAAATTGTTTTTTTTTTTTTGTTTCAGTACAATATATAACCCCTTTAGGAAAATTCAGTTTTCCCACCACAATATAGATATTTTATTAACAGAGCATTAACAATAATTCGTTGGTATGTCTATTTTATTGGCCATTTTTTTCGCTTTCCCATTGATTTGGTTTGAGATTTCTAGCACTAATGTTGTCCTATGCTGATTTGAGCGATTCTCTGAGTCCTGCCACTATCCCATGTAGTATGTGTTATCAAAAACATCGCGAAGCATCAAGTTCTAAATGCTCTCAAACGATATAATATCCGAAGAGTGATAAGAGTTATAAGAAATGTCTCATCACACTGTTAGGTGGATTAAACACGTTTTTACATATAAAAACATCTAAAACTTCTACATTCCTTAAGCGAATCCCAAGATACAGTGATTTAAAGCAAAAAATTGACAATTTTCCATCACTTTTTTCGCTATATTTCAGTAACAAAGCAAAATTTCAAAATTCTGAAAACGCCATTTTGTACACAATTTTTAAATTAATAATGTGGCATATCTAACTCAGTTTACCCCAAAATGGCGTTTGTCATAAGATAGCACAACAGCGACGATTTCTGCAACAATAAGATACAACGCTTTTGAAATCATCAGAAGGAAATGACTCGTTATGCGGTAGATGTATTTTCCCATAGCGCCATTGGCGAAAACTAGAAATAGAAAAGGGACGAGGTCAAAATTGTCTAAATGATGAGCTTACTTTAATTATTATTTTTGCAAGCCTCTAACCAATATATACACCAAAAGCAACAACTAAACAAATTGTTTCTTTATATTCATACAGATATTCAGTAAGTATGTCACAAGTAACAATATAATTAATGAATCAATTTCAATTTGGCCAATTATCGGTTAACAAACCGACTCTCAACTCCTGGTTGAAGGACCAACTTTAGTATTGCTTCCCAGCCCAAGCAACTTATTTAGTCTGGTTCCGTAATAAATAGATACATTACATAGCACAGAAAAGTTTGCTTTCAGCCTTGTTGGACTTTCCGGTGATTTGATTTAGCCACCCTCAAACACACAACAAGCCCTCACCGACATACCGAACTTCAAATTTGTTCATCTCCATTTCCATTAGATGGTGTCGGCAGAATAGAAACCTCTCATTAAATAATTTTTCCATTCGCCCCTAAAACTTCCCTCTTCTCTCGCCGAATGCTACCGATAGCGAGACCCGAACTTGTTCCGGACTCATCAAACAGGAAACTTTTCAGTCAGGAGCGAAAAAACCTATCGGGGAATCTGTGCTTGGCAAAGCACCGCACCGACCAATGGGCCGCGGTTTCGCTTTTTGCTATTTTTCTCTTTTTCAGCAACAATTTTCCGTACCAAATTAATGCCAAAATTCAAAAAGTTATAGTTCACTCTCGCCTCGTAGATAACCTGTTGAACTTTGAAAAGGCAGGTACTTCATCACGTAGCATGGCTTTTCGTTGCTCATACGATGCAATGCAATTTAATAACTCGATTCAAAATGGCCGACAAATTTATACCTGTCACTAGTTTCGGATACATTTCGAATATCGGAGTCTGTTTTTGTGTCTCGCCATTCTCCGATTTGATTCCAATTTCAACCAGACCAGACACACTGCAGGTCATACGTCCATTAATTATTATTGTATAGCCTTCTACGAAAATAACAAGACTTCGATTCAAAACAGAACGGCATTTTTTCCTAATCGAACCCTCTCTACTCAAATTGAAAACAATCGACGGCGGTCCCGTGATCCCGATTCGATTCTAAAACCTACCGCTTATCGTAATCCGTTGACTTACCTGCCTTACGCTCACCCCATGTATAAATAGGCTCTGCTTACCAAGCTCACCTCTTTTGCCCTCCCGAAGTGACAGCGCAGTGTTTGAAGGATATGGGAAACGAATAACCCCATTCCTGGCCCGGCACGAACCTGCTGTATGCAATGCGTGCCGAAGATTCGTGAATGTAGAATCCGATTGGCTTATCGTTCCTTGTGGGATTTCTACTCTTTTTTCCAGGTCGGCCCCGACAATCCGTGGAAAGCGTTGAAAGATTAATCGGATTGGTGGAGAAAAAAGCTATTAATAAAAGCGTGTATTTGTTAAATCAGTTGCCCCCCGGGCGAAATGAATCTTTACTGTTTTTATCGCAAAAATGGATAGATGTTTTATAAGTTAGCCCATATAAATGTATCATGAATGAACGGAATCGAACCAACTAAGCTACATTTTCCACCCCCACTGGATAATTGAAAACTTTCGTAGCTACGTGTAGATACCTACTTAGGCTACAGACGAACATATACAGTCAAAATCAAATTGGTTTTTCCAGCAAATCCCGTCGTCGTCGTCGGCAGTGCTTCACAATTGCTCTCGTTCGTCTCTTGCTGGACGACGAAACTCAATCACCGACCAAATCCGATTAGGTAAGCTGGAGATTTTTGCGCAGGAATGTTTTCTTTTTTTTTGGTTCACGAAATTGAATTATATTTCGCAAAGCCAAGATTTATGATTGGATAGGTACATATATTTATTTCTTCGGGCTTGATTACTGTGTAGAAGCCGATTAGGTGTATGGAAGATGAGAAAGAAAGTCGATTTCTGGTTAGAAAACGTCTATATGATTTTATTAGAGAGCATAGGAAAATTGGCCATTGTTTTTTTGCACCTCAAGACTTTTGTTGATGGTTGATTTTCTGGGATCTTTTTGCACTTTTTCAATCGTTACGAATGAGAGAAGGCCACATAAAGGGTGTTCAATAAAAATTTGGTTTTTTAGTCATGTAGCTAAAAAACAAAAAAAAATCAATGAATTCAGTATTTTTTTTATTAAAAACATAATATTTATTCTTCAACAAAAAACTTCAATTTCCTTTCTTTCTTCGCGTACGGTATCTTTTTCTGCTCAAGATACTCCAGTGTCTTCTTGGAGCAATGGGAAGACGCCTTGTCCGGTCAGAGAACGTACTTCCCATCCGCATGATGCTCCTTTAAGAACGCCAAAAGAATTTTATCAAGACACTCCTTCAAATACATTTGTTGATTGATGGCCACACCGCTCGGCTTGAATCACAGCTTTGAAATCCCTCTGTCCGATATGACGATGTACAGCTTAACTACTTTTTCAAATTTATTCTTAAACTTATATTTCGTATTGGGGGGGGGGGGGGGGGGTTGTCCGACTTGTCGTAGTAGCTGTCATTTTCTGAAATGTAGGTCTTCGAGAGCGGAAAGTAACTTTCGTCGTCCAGCACGAACGACGTCCCGCGGTAGTTCTTCGTCATCCACCGGCACTACGATTTCACGATTGCTATCTGCTCTTCCGTGTACTCGGGGGACCAAATCTTCTTCCGACAGATGATATTCTGCATCTTGAGGGTTCGATGAATCAAAGTTATGGGAGCAGTGATATTTTCAGCCGGCGTCACGCAAACACAGCTTTTTCAACACTAACTTCTTCTTCTTCGTCATTATCTACGCAGGACGGCCGTTACCGACCTTCCGTTCCACGCTCAGGGATGCCAGGATCCGGTAAACTGTACTCGCGGACACGCTTTCGTCTCCAAAGTGGTCTACCGTTAACTTTTTCCACGATGACCATGCGTTTCGTAAAACCGTACAACACGCTCGCGGAGTGCTTCGACGCCATCTTCGATTGAACTGACAGCACCCGAGCGAAAAGAAACATACCACCCATTTCTAGGGAGTCCAGAGAGCAATTCGCTCTGTACTTTAATTACAGAAAGGTATTGAAATCATTCACGTTCTTTATTGAACACCCGTTACTTATTAGTAATCAATAATCAAGATATTAATAGCATGTTCCCCGTATACAGTCGGAGTTTTGTGTCTTGTCGTGTCTTCTCATAATTTCCCTGATCGGAAGGAATGGCGAAGAGATACCTTGATATCTTGTTGGCTGCAGCGTCAGTTCGCCAATGCCTTTGTCGGCCTTGGGCGGCTTCCTTCCAGTTCCCCCGTACATACAAGGATCTTATTTCCTCTTCCACTACGTATAGCCAACGTGTTCGTGGCCTCCCACGAAGACGGCGTCATCTTCCGGGCTCCCTGCTGAATATTGTTTTTGCAATTCTTTCTGCCGACATTCGTATCACATGATCAGCCAATTGCAGTCTGCCTTATTTCATTAGTTAAATAACATCCGCAGCTTTGTATTTGATACAATTCATCATTCATGCGCCACACTCCATTTTTGCAAATTCCGCCGAGTAACGTCTACGCTTCGTGACCATAAAGAGCGACAGGGAGGATCAGTGTCTTGTATAGGGCGAATTTTGTTGACGTTTGCAGGTTGCGGGACCTAAGCTGGTTACGTAGCCCGTAAAAGGCCCTATTGGCAGCTGCAGTACGCCTTTTTACCTCACGGGAAATATCGATGTCGCAAGTCACAAGTGTACCAAGATAAATGAATTCTTCGACCACTTTGAACACGTCGCCTTTAAGTACTACTTCGCAACCAACGTCACTAGGCCTGCCTCTGTCTTCACCTGCGACCATGTACTTTGTCTTGGCTGCGTTGATGACTGAGCCTATCCTCGCTGTCTCCCTATTAAAAGGCACGAAGGCCTCTTCCACTGCACTGCGATCGATTCCAATTACATCAATATCATCCGCAAAACCAAGGAGCATATGCGACCTTGTTATTGTAGTTCCGTTCCTTTGCATGCCAGCTCTCCTGATAGTTCCTTGAAGAGCAATATTGAACAGCAAATTTGAAAGTGCTTGCTTGCTTGTTGTCCATCTAAGGTTACGAATGAGGTTGAGATCTCATCTGCAATCCGAATACTTGATTGTGAACCAGCCAACGTCGCACATATCAGTCTAATTAGTTTCGCCGGAAAGCCATGTTCTGACACAATCTGCTACAGCTCATTTCTTTTCACTGAGTCTTACGCTACCTTCAAATTAATGAACGGATGATGAGTCTACAAGTTGTACACCCGGAATTTGTCTAGGATCATCCACAGACTGAACATCTGATCCGTCGTTGATCGGCCCTCACGACAACCAGCCTGGTATTCGCCGACGAAGGACTCCTCAAGCGGTCTCAGTCTTTTTTTTTTCAATGGAGAATACAATTTACGCACTAACCCAGTACACGTGCTATTAGTAGACGCCAAGCTACCAAACGGGGTGTACTGGAGTGTCAGGCTCTCATGGTGACACCACTAGGTAATACCGACTAAGCTCCATTTGACACCGCCATTGTTCACCCCAGGGACTACCTCTCGGTATTACTTCTGGGGCGATGGCTGTACTTGATGTACTTACTCTCTCTCGCTCACTCGTTTATACATTCTGTATGAGACTTACTTGGGTGCTCGCTCTGTCACACCCTGATTCACTCTCTAACACTCCACATGAGGCTTACTTTTGTGCTCATCTCTATTACGTCATGCGAGGCTTACTTGTGTGCTCACCTTTTTCGTACCTTGATTGGCTTAAATTTGTGCTCGCCTCAATCGTACCACTCTATTACACCCCTGTCGCTCCCCTTGGCATCCCATGTGGGACATTTTTCTTATGCCCCACTTCTAACATACCATGTGAGGCTTACTTGGGTGCTCACCGTTTTCATACCTTGTGAGGCTTATTTTTTGCTCACCCTTAACATACCAGGTGAGGCTGACTTTGATGCTCACCCTTCACTCCTCTGCTACGCCATGAGGCATCGATAGCTAAATCCCAACATGCTACGCTACGACCCTCCCATCTTGGCATGAGGCAGTCCATATATACGACTATACACTCTCTCTTCTGCCTTGCTTCGGGGTGGCTGGATTTACCCCTTATGCGGTTGCCAGTCGCTGCGCCAAACTTGCCTCAGCATGAACAGACCATTCACTCACTTGTTTGCGCTCGGCCCTTTCCGCTCCAATTAACCAATCACTAGTTAGTCGTGCCCGTCGTCCGTTGCTTGGTTCGCCAGATTCCCTGTAGCCTGCAGGCAATCTGGGTGGTCGAGACTGCGTTCCATTTCTCCACCGCTTGACACATCCGCTGAATAAGGGTATCAAGGGTTGTGTCCCAGCCACAGACATCAAGCATTGCTCTTCTTTCGACGTCGAGGAGCGAGGACATACGGACAGTATGTGCTCGGCAGTTTCGTCGACACCTGGGCAGACGGGGACCTCCGCGTGCCCGAACCTGTGGAGGTACTGTCGGAAGCAGCCATGGCCTGACAGGCATTGTGTCAGATGGAAGTGAACTTCCCCATGGCGTCTACCCACCCAGCTCGATATGTTAGGTATTAGCCGGTGGGTCCACTTACCTTTCGAGGAGTTATCCCACTCACGCTGCCATCTGGCGACCGAGGTCACCCTGGTGCGCTCGCGGGCTCCTCTATTTCCACGTAGCTCCTCATCTTCCCGGATGACCAGCCCGACTGGCATCATGCTCGCTATCACGCAGGATGCATCGTGTGATACCGTGCGGTAGGCAGAAATCACTCTGAGGCACATCACGCGGTAGGTGCTCTCCAGTTTCTGCAGGTAACTGGTTACCCTCAGTGCTCTTGACCATGACGGGCCTCCGTACCTGAGTATAGATACGGCAACGCCCGCCGCTAACCTACGTCTACTGGCGCACCCCTTTGAGCTGTTGGACATCATCCTCGATAATGCCGCAACAGCCGTCAAAGCTCTCTTGCACGTATAGTCGACATGACAGCTGAAGGTCAGCTTGTCGTCTAGACTCCGAGAGACTTCAGACTCCGCTGTGAGGTGATCACGACTTCTCCCACATGGATAACTGCATGTTGTGCCGACTTGCGGTTGTTGACGATAACTACCTCCGTCTTATGCTGAGCGAGCTCCAGACCTCTCGGGCTCATCCATTCCTCCACCGTGTTGATTGCGTGTTCTGCGGTTAGTTCTACCTCAGGAATTGACTCCCCATAGACCTCCAAGGTTACGTTGTTACGACGATCTTGACCGGCGGTAATAGGAACCCTTTTCTGACCGGCATCGGTCTCGTATAGCAGTACGCGGTTCTGGGAGGAACTTTTCAGGATCCGGTACAGATCCACCGGTAGGCTAAGTCGGTGTAACGAGAGCGCGATGGCATCCCAGCTTGCGCTGTTGAATGCGTTCTTCACGTCAAGTGTCACTAACGCACAGTATCTAATGCCTCGCCATTTCCGTTGAGTCGCTATCTCGGCAGTCTTTATCACTGAGTTGATAGCGTCCACCGTGGACTTACCCTTTCGAAAACCAAACTGATTGCTTGACAGGCCGTCCGTACCTTCTGAGTACGGGGTTAGCCTGTTGAGGATGATCCTCTCAAGCAATTTGCCAGTTGTGTCGATCAGACAGATTGGTCTGTGCGCCGATGGGTCGCCTGGCGGCTTCCCGGGCTTCGGCAACAGCACCAATTTCTGCCTTTTCCATGTATCGGAGAAGCGGCACTCATCAAGGCATCTCTGCATAGCTAGCCTGAACATGTTCGGGTTCGCTATGATCGCTGCCTTGAGAGCGCTGTTTGAAACTCCATCCGGCCCTGGAGCTTTGTTCATTGCTAGGGAATCAGCCACTGCGAGTAGTTCTGCGTTCGTCACCGGAGCCACCATTTCGGCCGCGCCCACACTGTCTCGTGGCGCAGGTGGCCTGGGGCTTGTGACTCGAGAAAATTTTTCATCTCGTTTTCTTTTTAAATTGTGTGTAAGCAGTTTTCCATTGCGCCAAACAAATCCTTTGGGTTGGTTTTTCTGTTTGCATTTCTAGGAAGACTGTAAAGAATGTTTCTCGGAGTGCAGTTCTTTCATCACAAATAGTCCAGCAATAAAACAAAACTCGTGGGAATGCGCTGTTATCTAATGAAACGAAAAACAAATTGCTGGCCTGAGTAAAAGAAGCATAAACTTTTGCGGGTGAAAAACGTCACCTGCAACAGCACCAGGCTTCTGTATATTAACTATTCTTTTCAACGTTGGCCAAACGTTTGATGAAGTGTCTTCCCTGAGCGTATCAAAAAAGCCCTGTGTTTGGTGTGGACGGCCTACTGGTGTGGTAGGCCCTGTGTTTGATTAGCTCCAAAGAAAAACTTTCACGCTTGTCATGTATTGTGTCACGATCCAATCAATGTCCCATAAGCGAATGAAAGAACAATCCCTTAAGAGTCATTTCCGCCGACGCCTTTTTTTACCACGGTGCCTGCATGTTGAGGAAAAACTTTTTCCGACATAGGACGAAGTTGGTCTTCGAAGCGACAGACAATCGATATTGTACCAGTAGCATTGTTATGTTTATGTTGGCATAAAACTCTCATCGTTTTCCATTATTCTTTTCCTCTGGTTGATTGGATAGATAGAATGAACGCTTCACCCCACACGCTGACCCTGATTTTGCACGTGACATATTTATGACGTTTACCTCCATCTACTCGGTCATACTGATCATCGTTGCCACAGTATTGCATCGGTTAGCAGAGAAAGTTTCTCCCCAGCATCTTCATTAGAATCCTAGTCACAGTATCCTGTATCGCAATCATCGACTGTTTCTCCGTCGCGGTTGGATCTCGGAACGATAAACCAACTGAGTACCGATGGTACGGTAAAGAGCCTATAGTGGTACCATTAGGAAGAGTGGTAGGGATCAGCATTTTTCGTTTCAATTACATGTAGCGCTACCATTTAAGCCAATGCGTAGAGCAAAGATGGCAAACGCTGCTCAAACTAATGGCTTCAAATGGATAGAAACAAATGGATGAATATAGGTTGGTTGGTCTTGGTAAATACAGCAGCCTGATCAAAGATAAAAGAAACAAGTTTCTGCTGAGGTGTCCTTTCGTGAGTCGACGCGCAGCTGGTAGCGATGCTGGTATCATTCTCTTCCGTTGCAGGAGCGAAGCGAGTTTGGAATTACTCTAACAAGGGGCCGTACACAAATGACGTAGCTTTTTTTCGGCGATTTTTGAACCCTCCCTTCCCCCTCGTAGCATTTGGTCACAAAATTCTAACCTCCCCCTCGTAAAAAACGTAGCATTTATCTATCCCCTCCCCCTCGTCCCATGCAAAGCGCTACATATGTTTTTCAATTATTCTAAATACATGTCCTTTCAAAATGTTTGCCGACTTTTATCAACATTTTAATTTTAAAAGCAAATTGCGTGCAAAATAAGCCCATTTCATGACTTATATAGTGTTGATAGTTTTGTTTTGAATTTTATTTTTCAAGGGGAGCATGAAGACAAGTTCTCTCAGTTCACAATCGTGCATCTGCCAATGATTCTAAGAACCATTCGTTCAACTAAATTACCAAATTTTGTTTGGTTGAATTCGAAGTGAAAATTTAATTCAGCTTCCAAACTAAGTCTACTAGTTAGCAACATTAGCTAACTAATGTAGAAAGTTAAATCCGCATACAAAATCTTTTCGTATTTTTGCGATCTTGTAATTCCGCGAATCGTAAAATTTACCTCATGAAAAACCGCATCAAAAGTAACTTGTTTGAAGTTAAATTCATTTATCTAGGGAATGGAGGATCATTAAATTGTTTTCTCTAAACAATGGGTTTTAAACTTAATGCTACGTCGCACAACTTCTGACCCTACCCTCCCCCTCATCACACTTCGTCACAAATTTGGTATACCCTCCCTACCCCCCAAAATGCTACGTCATTTATGCATGGCCCCCAAGTAACAATTTTAGTTCCTTCTTGAATTGGTTCCTTTTTGTTTCTGACCTGTCTTATTCGAGAAAGGTATGGAATTGACTGAAACTTCTAGGACTCTCACCGAGGTGTATACTTCAATCAAATGACAGCTCAAACACAAACATCAGGTAGGCTAAACTCACAAGTAGTTCAAATCGCCTGCGAGAAAGCCAAAAGCTCTTGACCCCACTGGATTAAAAACGTTAGTATGCTACCAAGTTTCAGTTGCCCAAACACAGTTTCGACTATGCAAGAACAGCCGAAAACTCGAAATCGTAAATGCGTTGCGGTTGGGCTGTTGTATATCAGCTGCTATGAGGTTCCGTAGCCGGATTCAATCAGATCAGCCAGGTGATAGTTGAATGCAGTGGTCAGTTAAAGCCCGTATCAGCATTTCACAGTGTGGTTTCGAAAAGCATAAGAGAAAATCACTGGGTACGGTTTTTCATAAAAGCTTTTACTTGGCCTCTGCGCCAATGGTTGCAGCGCTCAGCTGGAGTTCAAGATCGGATATTTTCCTATATCCAACTTATAGAAATATGGCAAAGCAGGCTCAGGACCAACAAAGGCAGTCTCTGTACCTGCTTTGTCCAATTCGTCAGCCCATTCATTATCAGTAACACAGGAACAGTAATGTCCAGGAACCCTCACCGAGGCTGTCAATGCTAGGTTCGACTATTTGAATTCGACCTATAATCACTAGCTTGGACAGTGATCTATCCATTTATTTAAATTTATCGGATCAGAAGTTTACGACTTTGCCGGACAAGCTGTGTTTAAAGGCCAAAAGTATCCCGCACATAATTGCGATGATTTCTTCTTGAAATACAATACAGTATCTACCTAGCGAGTGGCCCTTTAAAAATGTCGTGTTTTTGTTCAAATTTAAGAGAATACAATTAAAAAAATCAGTATTGGGGTTATTTAAAAGATCTTATATGAAAAGAATAGTTTGAGACGGCTCGTTGGTTGAGTGGTAAGCGTGACCGCCACACATTCCAGTTGGCCTGGATTCAATTCCAGCCAAGGTCATTGAGATTTTTTTTGAAAAAATCTGTGGCGTTGTCTTCCTTCGGAAGGGAAGTAAACCGGTTGGTCCCCGGTCCATGAGTTGATGGATCGATATCTATTCCAGATGTGAAGTCACCTCTCTGACGTCGGTAAAGAAGAAGAAGAAGAAGTAGTAGTTGGAACTTCTATACTTACTAACAAATATCCTCCTCCCGTGATACTTGTGGAGTGCGCAGTAGTGCTGCTTCTAGCAAAAGCAAGTATCGAACTAACCAATCCTTCACTTTCTTCCCGCGATCTACGTTAGGGTCTGGCCGGCGCCGGTAATGATCAATAAACAATTTGGGATTACCAGGAGTTGCACATTGAAAGATGTTTCGCTACTCCCAAGCATAATTATCTACTTATTCCCTGTGCAACTTCAGCTAGTCCAGATCGATAACGGAGTAGCGGCCAGGGGTGGTCGCACAAGCTCAAGCTCAAGCTTATATGGCAAGAATGATTTGATTGAGACCCCATTATTATTTTTTGTTAGATTGCGTCCATTAACTAACTTGAGCTATTATGACCACGATAGCCATAGAAAAGAGTGTGAAATATAACTTCCACCAACCTTGCTATATGAAACGTAACGTACATAAGTTGCCTTGGAAACGTAAGCGAAGCATCAAACAAATTACGCAATCTTCTCATTCCAGTTCCTTGTCTCCGGGTTGCAAGTGTTAACGTGAATAATCCAGATTGAATATGATAATCACTTGGATAGATTTCTATTACCGAATTTACAAAAACTTGAAATTTTTTTTCTACTATAAGAAAACCAGAAAAGCAAAATAAACATATGAACTTGAAACAAAATGGTTTAATTTATGAAAACAGTTGAAAGAGACTAAATCTCAATGCGAGGTTTCCTCAAACTGATAGATTACTCTAAGAACACGTTTACATTTAAAAATAATAATGCTCGTGGAATTCTTTTATTTTCGGCTTTGCATCACACTGCAAGGAGGTTTAATAATTTCATATTTTGGTCATAAATTGTCTAAAACCATGAAAAACCATTTTTCATCACTTGTTATCGTATAAAAAAGCTTATAAACTAGGGTGGGGCAAAATTATCGTTTTTTCAGCACAGCACTTTTTTGGTTCCTTTTGGGGTCCCAAAAAACTGTGCAAAATTTGGAGTCGATTGGTGTTGACCCGGCGTAGCGCATTGCGTTTGAAATTTGTATGGAGGTTAGTATGGGAAAACCTACATTTTTGCATTTTTAATTCTACAGACTACAATTCTTCTTGTAGTATGCCAACAAATAGATAGAAGTATAGTCCAGGATATGCTGAACAACTTTGCCGAAGCATGTATGGTGTTAGAATGTCTCTAAGCCAAGTTATAGCTGTTCAAAGTTCGATACATCGAATTAAATGCCAAAAATTATTTTTACTGCCAACACTGCGGGTGTACCAATGGTATTTCATATAGCATTCCAAAATAACATTATTTATTTTAGATTTACCACATTGGTATGTTTGGATGAATTATTCAAAAGCCTTAGCTCAATTTCATGAGGTAATTGAGCAATAGGGCGTAATGAGGGGTGATGGGGGGGGACTTTAATATGTAGCAATTCGAACTGAAGTGCTGTCGAGTTGGAATGTTCAGATGAATTATTTCAAAACATTTACACATTGTCCTACGCATAATAGTAACGATGAAATAAAACATACTGTATCCATTTGCCTTGACTTTTATCAATAGAAGTTATGTTACAGACTGAATCAAATGATGTCGAGTTGATATGTCAGAGGATTATATTTCGGTATAATACGCATGATTTGATAGCATGCTCATTTCTATGCTGTTCGATCACGAGGAGTGAAGCTAATTTCTGGATTTCAACATAAAATCTACAGATCCCTACATCAATTTTTGCTTGAGGTGATCGAGCAGCATCGAAATGAGCATCCCATCAAATCATAGTGTGTATTAAACTGAAATATAATCAATGCAATCCTCTGACATATCAACTCGACATCAATTGATTCAGTCTGTAACGTAACTTCTATAGATAAAAGTCAAGGCAAAAGGATACAGTATGTTTTATTTCAACGTTACTATTATGCGTAGGATATTGTGTAAATGTTTTGAAATAATTCGTCTGAACATTCCAACTCGACAACATTTCAGTTCGAATTTCTACATATTAAAGTCCCCCCTCCCTCACCTTTCACTACGCCCTATTGCTCAACTACCCACGCTCATGAAATTGAGCTAAGGCTTTTGAATAATTCATCCAAACATACCAATGTGGTAAATCTAAAATATATAATGTTATTTTGGAATGCTATATGAAATACCATTGGTACACCCGCAGTGTTGGCAGTAAAAATAATTTTTGGCATTTAATTCGATGTATCGAACTTTGAACAGCTATAACTTGGCTTAGAGACATTCTAACACCATACATGCTTCGGCAAAGTTGTTCACCATATCCTGGACTATACTTCTATCTATTTGTTGGCATACTACAAGAAGAATTGTAGTCTGTAGAATTAAAAATGCAAAAATGTAGGTTTTCCCATACTAACCTCCATACAAATTTCAAACGCAATGCGCCACGCCGGGTCCACACCAATCGACCCCAAATTTTGCACAGTTGTTTGGGACCCCAAAAAGTACCAAAAAAGTGCTGTGCTCAGTTGATGCGGCTATGATTACGTTTTTCCATATAACAATGCCCCACCCTAATAAACATGTGAAATAATTTTGGCCATGGATTTGATATAGTTACGCCACTGTGCGTTGGGGCGAGTACATCGTCTTTCTTACTGTAAAATAAAACCTTTTAATAAACTGTTATTTACTCTTCTGGAAAGGGAAGTAAGAGCGATGTATTTCCTTCCATTGTCGGAAGCAAGAGATGCTGAAATTATTGAGTTTATTCAAATTTGTAGCTGCTAGTTATTTTGATGGTGTCATCAATGATACCTTTAACAAACGTTACGTAAATTTTTGATTTTAAATAAATTTGTGGACAATTTTCTACAATATATTAAATTCTGGGTAGTTTCCTTTAGCTGATAAAATTAATGAAATATATATTTTAATCCTATTGATCGCCAAGAATCTTGCCTGACCGGGGCTCTGAATTACCAGGCCAGGGCTAGCTTTGGAAATAGTTTCATTTAAAAAGAATATATCAAAAAATTGTGTTAGCATGATACCACAGAACTGGTAACAGTGGCAAGACTCCAGATTAAGAAAATGGAAGTTGAACCGTTCCTGCGCATCTACAAATCGCTTGCTAAATCAGAAGCTTTAGTGCAAATTTCGTCATTCTATTCGATTAAACATCCTGACAAAACGAATTTCGATTTAGCATCTTCTACATCCCGCAAACGTGTCAAGGATTGCCATATTCGGTTGGCATATAAATACTTTGAACTCTTGAATATCCGTTGTTGCAACGAGAGTAAATTGTAACTTGTTGTTAAATAATAAAAATCAAATTCAATATCAATAATCAGTCGATGTATTATAGCCTCTTTTGTGACAAAGCACATGTTTTTAGGATTTTAGTTTCTATTGTCTTAGATTTGGAATTGTTATCTGGAGCTTCTCAAAATTTAATCAAATCAGAATTAAAGATTTATGCAATAATTTAAAGCCCCTCCCAAAACAATATCCAAACAAATACCTGGTAAATATAGCTCAGATTTCAGTATGAGAAAGGTATGTACTAAAAAAAAGTTTAAAAAGGGTTGATCTTAAATACAACGCAACGAATAGGTGCACCACCCTAATTGTAACGCTTCGTATAATTGGCGTTTCAATCATAACATAACCAGCTCATTTCAAGAACAATAATTTATTCGTCCAAACTTTCGCTTTCTGGCCTTGGGGCGAGCATTTCCCTTTGCGTGTCAAGTTACTACCCAGTTCTGAGACCCCGTTGGTGTACACTTCACGCAACCTCATCACCACCCTGTCAGTGAAAACAAATCTCTCACTCTTTCTACACAAAGCAGCGGAAAGCAAACCTACCAACTTGAACCCCATAAGCAACTACTTGAAACCGCACAATCAGCGTCAGACACGCGAGTGAGAAATCCGATCCTGAATCCGACTCAATGTCCAAGTTTATAAACACGCGCCTTTTTCCTGCGTGCACAACCGTACTCCGCGACACGAGAGACCAAACCGATAGACAGAGAGAGAGAGAGAGAGAGAGAGAGAGAGAGAGAGAGAGAGAGAGAGAGAATGTGGCTCCAGTCAGGCTCAGGACAAGTCCTTTTCGAGAGGTGGTGGTTGGTTTATTGATTTTAGCTTTTGATTCAGTATTGTAAATATTGTCCTGTGGCGGCGATGGCGGGGCTCGTAATGGTAGAAAGCAGTCGTCTACAACTGGGTACGGTATTATTTCAAATCACTACAGTGAGAGTCTAGTTTCAATTTGCTACGCTTCGGCAGTGGTTGCCTCGGGATAGTAACGTACAACACTAGCGTTGGCGTTTTTCCTCTATCCCTCTGGTTTCCGAAAAATCTGTAGACAATGTCATTAACATTAATGTGAGCTACCGGAGCCCTCTATCCGTGCAAGGTGGTTGTGAAAAAATGCAAGCCACGTATTTGGATCCATCGAAAAATTTACATCGCTCTTTTCAAGAGCTCTGAATTTTTCACATTCCTGCCTGGAAACACATCGGGCTTACATCACTCACCTATGCTGCCACTATACGCATAATTGTCTCATATGGTTAGGGAATCCCATAGCATATGAGACAGTTATGCGTATAGTGGTTGTATACCTTTCAAGCGCTGCTGTATAGCATTCAGAGCGAATCCCTGCATTCTCCTGAATTATATAACTGTTTTAACATTTTTCTTCTACAACCTCCCCATGCTGTAAGCTGCCACCATTGCAAGGAATTTTTTCTTCGTTGAAGTGGAGATATCCATCTAGTGAAACAAAACCACCAAATACGCCAACAACGCCACGTGAGGAACGATTCGTCAACTAGAAAATTTTCTCACTCAATGCGCTCCGCTGGTGGTCTGAAGGTATTGTCTTCCAGGTGATGGTAGGACGATCTACGAAGCAATGCACAATCACCGTTAGAAAGCATTGTTTCTTTTCACGAGCTCTTGAAGCACTAAGACCAAGATCAAAATATCTTCACAGCTGGTCCACTGCTAACCGAATCAATAAGTTTGGAGTGCATTTTTTATCCTATGAGTAGATATTATTTGTGTTGGCTTTGTCATATTTGGATTGGATTAGGAACGATTAGAACGTAATTCCATCATGGTTAATAACTTTCGAAAAAGTGGTTTGGAAAAATTTTTCATGTATAAGTATGCACTTCCCTAACAGAGCCCTCAATATGGTGCTCCTAAATGGAATGCTATCAGTATTGTTTCTGGGTTCGATTCCCAACAACGCACATAGGTTTAGAGATTTTTTTCAAAGGAGTTTTCTCTAACCCGAAAAGATTCAAATGACCCTAAAACCTCCCTCTATAATCAAAATAAAAACATTTTTTCTCTAAATAGGTATTCAAGAGAATGTTTGATTGTTATCTGTTTAAGCGTTAGCTTAAAGAAGCCAACATTTATATCTAAAAATGAAATTTCCTTGAAACTATACTATAAACACTCTTGAAGTATTCGAAAGCTTGATTACTGAATAAAAAAGTTTGTTATATTGACACAGTATTAGTAATTAAACTCACAAATTTAACAACTAACTATTTAACTATCAATCTGAAACTTTCAATTTGAAAGTTCTTTCATATAATCTTCTGAATTTATTTATTGATCTCTGATTATAAATGAATGGATTAAGGAATGCAATAGAATCCACTCAGCAGTACTTGATACGGATTGACATCAGAAGACTGAAACCCATCGATGCACTTCTTACATATATCCTATAAATTCTCCATTAGCAGTGTGATTGCACATAACATCAGTGCGAAAGAGATAGAGAGAGGGAGTCAAGTACTCGTTCCCATGTGCCGACTGAACCATAAAAGTCAACAGAGCAGCAAGCATGCGACGGATATCTACTCCAGTGTGACTATGCAATTTAAAGTTATTGGGTACAACAAGGACTCCACCAACTAAACTGCACAAAGATGACGCCAGCGGCAGACAGCATCATTCGGAAAATTGGTGTATTGTGTACTTCTATTACGATTCTGATGCTCCCTTTTTCTAAGATCTCCTTCACTTACTACGGCAGCCGGGGCGCAGTGCGGCTTTCGACGTTGGAAGAGGGTATCTTTTAGCCGGAACGTAGAGTACCGTGTGGCAGCTTTCATTCGCAGACGATGCTGACAGCACCAGTTGATCACCAGTTGGTTCGCTTTTGTTGGGTAAATTATTCTATCGTAATTGGATCGTGCTACGATTCGCCACCGCTTGTTGAGCTTGAAAGTGGCTTCTCGGAGCCCAATCTGCATATAGACGAAGAATTGAGCACTTGTGAAATTCGCGTTCACTTTAGTCGCCTTTTAGTATGAGAGGTACGAACTAGTGTTTGGCTGTCATTCAAACTTTTCATATATTAGGCTGATTGCTTACTGCTAAATTGAAGAGGTGAGGGGAAATAGTAAAGTAATTCCACCAAGATTAGTCTGAAAATCTTTAAAATCGTGCCCGACCACCATCGATTCTAATGAAACTTTGCAAGTTTCACCGGTATGGAAGACTTTTCCACGGTAAATCAAATCATTTTGATCCAAGAGCATTTTTTAAAATGGTGTAGAAGTTTTAGCATGCAGCAATTTTAAGTTGCTAAATAAACAATTTCATAACACAAAAGCGGTCGGATTTAACCCCACCGCGTCATTTTCCAATACGACGCCATTTTGTTACCTCTTCGTCAGACGGACTTCGACAAAACCCCTAGTCCCTGGTCAAGCCACGGGGACCGTCTGGGGTGGGCTCTCAACGGCCTCTTTTGCACAGGCAAGCTCGAGCGTGAGAGACGGGACTCTCAAGGTCGGCTATAGGGACACCAATCAGAACGACAAGAACGCGACTCGAATCAATCCAACTTAAATTTTATTACCTACAATGGGTGTGTGTGTGTGTGTGTGTGTGTATTTGGGGCCGGCCGACGATGACTGGATCTGCAGCTGGTGACGATTTCCCGACCTTCGACGGTGTTCGACCTGTTGGGTGGATGGGTGGTCGACTATTTGAGCATACGGGGCGCTTCGGCGAATGAACACACGCTCGATGCTGCTGGATACTCGACGGATGAACTCGGTAGCGACCGTATGAAGCGTTCCTTGAGCTGGTCGTTTGGATGTGTGGATTTGGTTTTCCACGTGCGGCGATTACCTTTTCCACAAGGGTAGCGGTTGTCTGGACCCGCGTGGTCGTTATGAAAGGTCCTGACCTCGTATTGTTTCCTGGGCTTTTAAGGCACGGGATTTCCACTCGTGCGGCACTTCTCGAAGGTTTCGTAAAAGAAACCGAATGGGTCCTGGTTAGAGGGAAATTGGCGGATGGTGTAAAGTTAGGCTACTACTTTAATGAGATTATGCTACTGGGTACATGAGTGTAGTCTGTTTTTGACATACCTGATTCTCGTATAATTTTAAATGCTTTCACGCTTTTATTATAAATAACTTGATTTCCGAATATTGCCTTACTGTTTTACTCACTAACTTTTTCAGTTAAACTTTCCATCTGATCACTGGGCTGTTCGGTCGAAAAGTGAACCTAATGAAATTCTTAATCCAGTAGCCACCTATCCTTAACCAATTCCCTCTCTTTTCTTCCCTTTTTCCACAACTTCTCGCATTTTCCTCCTTTTCCGGCAGATCAGTCAGTGAATGTATGTGTTTTGTGTTGTAATCTTAAGTGTACTGTTTAACAAATTTTGTTCTAGGATTTTTAAATTGACCGTTAGTCGCATATATTATAGTGGAGTATTTTATCTTTTTCTTATAATTTACAAAAATTAACATTAACCTAACTACAAAAGTAATAATTTTCGAAATACATTTATTTAATTATTTCTTCTCAACATCATATGTGTATATATGTAACTAATTATAACCGGTTACTAGTGTTTTTATGGCAGATAAGCACTCATCGATCTGCGCTCATTTGTAATGAACAGCAGTATGACCTGTGCCTCTCTCACGCTCTTACTACTCACTTCCCATAGCTGCATAGGGTAAAGTACCCAAACGGTAACACTACCCCACACTCCCCCTGAAAATAAATTAATAACAACGGTTATTAATTTATTTTCCCAAATTAATTCGGTGTCATGATCACCCAGGTTTGAGAGGCCTCATATTCATTGCTAACTCGACTTTCGCAAAAGTAAATTTACAGCGTTAATCCATCAAATAGTTGATTCCATAGTTGCAATGGAATGCTATTAATCGACGCTTTTACCCTATAGCGAATCAATTGATAGGTCTTATCATCTCCCAATTATCTCAATACGTTTATTATTGAGAGGAAGAGATTCGGCTTTGTTGTTTATTCTCGTGAGTTCTTCTGATAAAGGCACCTTACAATGTTCTCTGGCATCGTGTGATATAGGCGTCTTTGCATCACTAAGTTTGCTGTTCGGTTTATTTTATTTTATAATTTGGATATACAAGTAACATTTTCTATGATTGATATTGAGGACAATTAAGAAGACAATAATCTGAAGTGATTGTGCGGAGATATAACGCAAGGGTGACTAGTATAAACCTTGCTTCGCAATACTGGGAATTTTACATTTATCAGTTTAGTTCCCATATAACTTTTATATTCCGAGCATGCTATTATATCATCGTGCCAATCATTGTAGTGAAATGATGTGATAAGCTAGTAATGTAGTGAACGGACAATTCTACTTTTATCCACAATGCCACATTTGTGCTAAATCAACTCACCCATACTTTGACATTGACTTTGACTATAACTTTGACTTTGACCTTGACTTCAACCAATAATTTTGCTTCTCGGTTGCAAGAAACAAAACTGATCGACGAATAACCTAACATTTACACATACTGTCTATTTTATAAGCAAGACAATTTTTAAATACTATATAGTTTTAATCTTAGTATTAAAGATGGATCAATTCCGAAAAGTTTTGTTCAGGGCAGTGGATATTAAATCGGCTTGTTCGTGTGGGGAATTCCAATCCATACTCCACTACATCCTAATTTTTCAAACTCCTCTTCCCTCTTTTGCTCTTAATCTATTTTCCGTAATTTGACCCAATTCACTGCTGTCTGCAGTCAATATTTGTTTTCCTTAGTTGTACTGTTTTAAATTATTTTGCTTATCTAATTATTTAGCTTATTAAATTACCTCAATTCTTTAGGTTCATTCGCAGAAATCATTGCACAATAAGGACATGTTTTGGTTAGTACATTTGGAAAACCACATATGTAACAAAACTTATGAGCATAATGGTGCCCTTGCTTCCGACAATTATAACAATACCCTAATGGGGGTCGTTTATATTGATCGACTAGAGTTTGTAAGGTGTTTTTCGATGATCCATAGGTCCTATTTTTGGCTCGTTTCTATCATTCCCTCTGACCTCATTTCTTCCCTGTGCTACCGAACTTTCCGAACCATTCCTGCCCATATCCTTACTATGGTGTTGGTTAGTTTTATGTTTGTTAATGTTCTGGTCTGGCAGTGTGCTACTAGTGGATATTTCATTAACATTATTGAATCGAGGACGAGAAATGTTATCAATGGGCTTCTGGAAGTTATTCCAATTGTTCTCATCTACTACTCGGCCAAAGCGCTTCAATTTTGACAATGACTTTATCCCAGCACCTGTCATAGCATTCTTGTAATCGAATCTCATATTTCTCCAAATGATATCAAACTTTCTTTTTTTAGAAATTTGACGGGTCATGGATTGAAAGTATTTCTGCATATCATGCAAGTAGTCCACGAAGCGTTCGCCGCGAGCTTGACGTCGATTCGTAGCTTGGATCTCTAGCTGAAAATCGAGATCTGGTGGTAAAAATTCTCGTTTCAACTCCGATCATAACTCAGACCAGCTTCGGAAATCTCTGTTGTATATTCCGTCCATGAACCAGTCTTTCGCTCTCCCCGAAAACAAGTGTATTGCACTTCGAAAAAGCTCCCTATCTGAAACCTTTTCTGCTCTACACCTCATTTGTACTTCTTTTAGAAACTCTGCCAACCGTCTCCCTCCGTCTTTCCCATCGTATTTGAGCTTCCACTCGGACACTGGAACTCTTTTCATTGTATACGAGTGCCTTTTCCCCCTCCTTTTTTCCCTACTGCGATCATCTGTAGATTCAGATGAGCTTTCAGTAGGCGAGCTTGTGGTTTCTGAATGTCCCGTAGATGAAGAAGAATCCAAAGTCTCAGACGAAAAGCTAATTTTTCGCCCCTGTCTGGCATTTTTAAATTTACTCTTTTTACCGTTTGATTTTTGTTTGGGTCTCCTAAACTTTTTCTCCCGTTTCGGTTTAACTCGTTTACCCCTCAATGATTCTAGACTTTCTGTCGTACTTTTTGAATCGGTTTCCGTTTCTAGCAGGTATGGATTGTTAATTTGTTCATTATTAGTTTTTATGTTAACTTCTGTAATTGCTTTTTCAGGTTTTTCATCCGACTCAGTGATTACAATGGAAGGATTTTGAAGATTGAGCTTCGGATGTTCTGGCTCAATTATTATTTTCTTATTCAAATTTATGAGCAATTTTTCCAAACGCTTAATCTTTTCAACACTTTCCTCAGCTTCTTTCATTCGTCTCAAATCTACTGATATTGCCTTTTCTCTATACTCTTTCTGTTGTTGAGTTGTTTGAACAACAAAACGTTTTAAAATTGGTATTAAATCTGGTATCATTTCAATTCTTCCTTCTTCATACTCATTTAACTTTTCTAGAATATCATCTGCTCTTTTGCTAGATGCTTCAATTTCTCTCCTTCGCTTTTCTAAAATTTCAGAAATAACCTCATTACTAGTTTCTTCTTCATTTTCGTTCATTTCCAGGATTTTACCGGAAGCAGTTTCATTCAATGATTCGATCTCATTCCTTACTTCTACCAACGCTCGACTTAAATCATTGTCCAACTGTTGTGGCTCAGCAGGTTCTACGATGGTCGCAGATGCTGATTCCGGAAAATGTGTGTGAAAAATATAAGAAACTTGCTTCCCCAATTCCATTACTTCGAGTAAATATTTTCGAGCTTGTGAAGCTCGTGTGAGCGAAAATATCCTAACTCTATAATGGATCAGGCGAGTTTTAAGCTTCTCACGCTGACGTGCGTCTAGTTTCGGGTTATCTAATAAACCGTTCATCACTAAAAGCTTCGATTTGATTATCGAAATTTCTTCTGTAACCTGCCTCCAACTTGGAGAGTGAGTTACTATCCCCATCTCCTTTTCCTCGCGCATCCTATCTTTAAGTTTTCGTCGCTTAATACTCTCATGTTCATCGAAACTATACAAAATGTTTCGAATCAAAAGCTCATGCTCGACCTCATCAATGGCTAAATGAGAAACATTTAAATTTTTATACATTGTTTGTAAATCCATTGTGAATCAAAGCAGAATCACTCAGTTGAAAGAGCAACAATGACCGCAATCTCAATAAAGCAAACTAACTCAACAGTGTTTCATTCATCGACAGAATCAAGACCCATTAAAAGATTAATCAATTCTCAATCCACGATATCAAAAAAACCGCTATTTGATAGATCAAATTTTCTGAAAATCTCCTTTTGAGAGCGTACGCGCACTAGTAAGCAATCAAAACTAATCCAAAATAATTTTTTGAAAAAGCTGGTTTCACATCCCCGAGTAGACAATTCACGCTAGACAACCTATGATGTGAGTAATAAAAGTTTCCCTATCGCTGTCACTTTGTAACTCTCCACTTTATAATCTTGTGTTTCTGATTGGTATTGTCAGTTAGTTGGGCGCCATTTGTTACCTCTTCGTCAGACGGACTTCGACAAAACCCCTAGTCCCTGGTCAAGCCACGGGGACCGTCTGGGGTGGGCTCTCAACGGCCTCTTTTGCACAGGCAAGCTCGAGCGTGAGAGACGGGACTCTCAAGGTCGGCTATAGGGACACCAATCAGAACGACAAGAACGCGACTCGAATCAATCCAACTTAAATTTTATTACCTACAATGGGTGTGTGTGTGTGTGTGTGTATTTGGGGCCGGCCGACGATGACTGGATCTGCAGCTGGTGACGATTTCCCGACCTTCGACGGTGTTCGACCTGTTGGGTGGATGGGTGGTCGACTATTTGAGCATACGGGGCGCTTCGGCGAATGAACACACGCTCGATGCTGCTGGATACTCGACGGATGAACTCGGTAGCGACCGTATGAAGCGTTCCTTGAGCTGGTCGTTTGGATGTGTGGATTTGGTTTTCCACGTGCGGCGATTACCTTTTCCACAAGGGTAGCGGTTGTCTGGACCCGCGTGGTCGTTATGAAAGGTCCTGACCTCGTATTGTTTCCTGGGCTTTTAAGGCACGGGATTTCCACTCGTGCGGCACTTCTCGAAGGTTTCGTAAAAGAAACCGAATGGGTCCTGGTTAGAGGGAAATTGGCGGATGGTGTAAAGTTAGGCTACTACTTTAATGAGATTATGCTACTGGGTACATGAGTGTAGTCTGTTTTTGACATACCTGATTCTCGTATAATTTTAAATGCTTTCACGCTTTTATTATAAATAACTTGATTTCCGAATATTGCCTTACTGTTTTACTCACTAACTTTTTCAGTTAAACTTTCCATCTGATCACTGGGCTGTTCGGTCGTAAAGTGAACCTAATGAAATTCTTAATCCAGTAGCCACCTATCCTTAACCAATTCCCTCTCTTTTCTTCCCTTTTTCCACAACTTCTCGCATTTTCCTCCTTTTCCGGCAGATCAGTCAGTGAATGTATGTGTTTTGTGTTGTAATCTTAAGTGTACTGTTTAACAAATTTTGTTCTAGGATTTTTAAATTGACCGTTAGTCGCATATATTATAGTGGAGTATTTTATCTTTTTCTTATAATTTACAAAAATTAACATTAACCTAACTACAAAAGTAATAATTTTCGAAATACATTTATTTAATTATTTCTTCTCAACATCATATGTGTATATATGTAACTAATTATAACCGGTTACTAGTGTTTTTATGGCAGATAAGCACTCATCGATCTGCGCTCATTTGTAATGAACAGCAGTATGACCTGTGCCTCTCTCACGCTCTTACTACTCACTTCCCATAGCTGCATAGGGTAAAGTACCCAAACGGTAACAATTTAAAAAAATATTTCAAAAAATTGAATTCGATTACAATTTATAGTTATAAGATTACAACAAAAGAGACTGAAATTACGGGAGGTATAAGGAACTGAAAGACAAGTCACGAGATAGTAAAGTAAAATTATGTTCAACTATCTTGACAAATGACAAAATAATGTTTAAAAACCATTAACGGCAAAGATCATAAAATAATATTTGTTTCTGTCGCTTGTGTAAAATATAGTGTAATAAAGGTCGTGACGGCACTTGGACTAATAATTTAATTCTAATGATCTTCACCGCAATCAGTAATCCATCAACCAGGTCACAGTTCCTAAAAAATGTCTTCTCAGTTGTAAGTAGCGGTTTGTCCACTACTCGGGTTCTTATATAAATTAGCCCGGCAGACCTCATTAATAGGGCGGCCAAGATGTCTCTACCGGTAATTCCGGATTTCCGTAGCCATAAAGAAGAGGCTAATTTTTACCTTGTCCTTAACCTTTCTCCTGACTGTTGCAGTTGGCGGATAGGCGGGGGATTTATTCCGCACTTTTGACCGGCCGGTACGTTCACGGGGATTTCGTGCAATACCTTTTCACTTTCGCACACGTGGGTGATTTTTCTCGCTTCAATTACACTCGCGAGCTGGTATCTTTCAGCAAAAATATCGTTTTTCACCGGAGCTCTTGATACCGCGACGTCCTCTTTTATTGAGATTGGAATCGATCTTTTCATGCTTCACCGCACAACCAAAACAAACCAAAACGTTCACAACAACGAAATCAAACAAAATTTAGAGGGAAATGTGAACGCTTATGCGGGACTGGTGAGCATATGTTACCAAAACAAATACACTCTACGGAGAGAGTAACTAAAAATAGGTACATTCAACGGCTCTAGAGCTCAAAATTTGTGGTTGGAATTTATGTAAATAAAGTAAGCGACTGTCAAACACGAACGAGCTTTGGGAGAATCTTTTGGAAATCCAGTTTCTTGATATCTTTTACTAATAAATTCTTCAATATTTTGTGTGATGGAGGATAATCGTTTGTTCAATAAACCAATCTGCACATACAGTCTCCCGAGAAAATGCTCCGTCAGTCGGTAAACAGCAAAACTATCTAAGAAAGAGTTTCAGCGAATGAATACTTCGCACGAAAAAATATTCACTGAAAAATGAAATTTTCACTAAAACAAACGTTTACGTTAAAAAAATTTAATCACAATTTTTTTTAGTCGAAAGAGAAAGGAAACATTTTTTCCACCACTTTTTCACCTAACTCTACGGCGGAATACAACAAACCCTTCTCCAGGATGGAACTCACTGCCACCCTCAGGACAGCACGCGGAAAATCGGTTGGCCCCGACAAAGTAGGGTGTCCAATGTTAAGACATCCACCCCCAGGCGGGAAAAAGGCACTCTTTGATACCTTCAATAGAATCTGGGTAGGTGGAACCTTATATATTCTCAAAAAGAGTAAAGGTACACGATCCCAGAGCGACTTCCGTCCCATAAGCCTTCTATTGTGTACCGTAAAGATTCTAGACAGAATGGTGAATCGACGACTTATTACATGGCTGAAAGAAGGTAAATTTCTTGATAACCGCTAATTCGTCTTCTGGAAGGGATTTGGGATAGGAATCCACATCCTTGGGGAACTGATGGAAGAAGTGAGGGCGAAAAACTTACATGTCGACATCGCCATCTTAGATGTGGCGAAAGCCTACAATACAGTGTGGCGCGAAAGAGCTCTGCGAGAGCTGTACCTATGACCATAGAAATCGCGGATCTTTCATTCAAACTTACCTAAAGGACCGACGATTCCAGGTATACATCGGTGGCAAACTCTCCGACGAACGATTGTTCAACGAAGTCTTACAAGGATCAGTGCTTGTAGTAACGCTATTCCCAGATGAACCCAATATTCGTTTCACTACCCAAAGAAGTCTACGTGTTCCTCTACACGGACGACATTATCCTAGATGTCATGGGAAAAAATGATCCTCCGTACCCGAATCTAGCCACCGGCTTCTGAGTGTGCTATCACTCACTGCTGTAGATCCTTCCACCTCGCCAACGCTAGGCCGGTCTCGTTGAACGGTGCTCAGATACCCTTTCGGAAAGAGCCGAAAGTGCTTGATATCACACTAGACAGGAAACCGACTTTCGTCACACACTTCCGTCAAGTAAAGCGGGATTGTGAGAGCTGAAAGCGGTTGGTCCGAAAGATCTGCTCCCGCCACCCCACAAACAACAGAAAACAGCAATCAACGTAAGCCGCGCTTTAATCTACTGCACGGGATCGAATTGACCTGTCGCAACCTAAACGGACTAGTCGATGTCCACGGCCCGCTGTACCATGGAGCCGTCACATTAGCCTCCAACCTGCTACCAAGCACACCTGCCGAATCCACCTGCGTCAAGGCGGGAGTCCTTCCCTGCCGCTCGACAGTCGCAGAAACAGCAATCAAGAGAATCCTCGCATTTTTGGAACAGACATTGGCAGGTAAGTGTTCCGCTTTGTCCATAACCACCGACCTCCACAACAAGAAAGCCCCCTACCGCCCGTCGCCCGCCTACACCGGGTACCTGAAACATCCCGAGCCACGACATCGACTACAGCCTATCCCTGACCGTCAAAGCAGGCGACCACCCTAACCGCATCGGAGCCCACTATCACCAACTAGTCAATCGGAAATATTTACGCCATCTTCAAATATTCACCGATGGATCCAAGGACGACGATGGGGTAGGAGCGGAGATCAGTGGCTTGAAGAGCGGTCTCTTTTCGTGGTCAGTCTTCTGCGTAGAGGCTGTAGCAATGCATAAAGGACTCACCGACTCCCCGACAGTCATCTTCACCGTCTTAAAGGACATCGAATCCCCTTTCTGTACATGCCATTGAAGCCTACCCGAGCAAAGTCGAACATCAAAATTACAACAAGTAGAAATCATATTTTGATAATAGCATCAAATTGAAATCTTATTTTGCTATCAGTTTTAGATTTTTTAAATATCACATCAAATTTTGATCTCGTTTTGCTATCCTAGTTTCTTAGAAGAATTTTCTATGTTTATATTTCTTTGGTGAAACATCAAAGTGAATACATATTTTGTTATCAAAAAAAAAATTCAACATCTCAATGAGCTTTCAATTTACTCTCACTGATAGCAGAATTAGTTTTCTGTTTGATGTCATAGGATAATTTTGCTGCTCTCCATTTTGATCTTTTAACCGTTAAAACGAAAACAACCTGAGTAATCATTTGCCGAACATCACAACATCAAGCTTAGTTTTCAATTTGTTGTCAGACTCTGCTCGGGTATCGCGACCCACTACTGACCATCTGCTGGGTCCCAGGCCACAGCGGCATAAAAGGGAATGTCGACGCAGATCGATTAGCCTACCTCGGTAGGCGAAGCCGCGCCCAACTGTCGGCGGCAACACCAACAATCGACATCATTCAAGAGTTTAACGCATGTATTAAAACTAGTTTCATCAACCACTAGCGAAACTCCCAAGGCCATACGCAGAAAATCAAAGGCTCCCCCGACGTATGGATCGACCGCAACAACCGGAGAGAGCGTAAGCTCCTTTCGCGGCTTCGCGTTGGCCATACCAGATTGACCCACACATAAACAATAACCAACAACCCCATCCCAAAAAAGTACTCCTTGCAAAATGCGCCTGGCTGTCGAGCACATCCTGTGCAACTATAAAGAGCTTGAGCTTGAGCTTGTGCGACCACCCCTGGCTGCTACTCTGTTATTGATCTGGACTAGCTGAAGTTGCACAGGGAATCAGTAGATAATTATGCTTGGGATTAGCGAAACATCTTTCAATGTGCAACTCCTGGTAATCCTGGTGTTTCTGATCAATACCGGCGCCGGCCAGGCCCGAACGTAGATCGCGGAAGGAAAGGGAAGGAATTGTTAGTCCGATACTTGCTTTTGCTAGAGGCCGTATATACTACTGCGCACTCCACAAGTATCACGGGAGGAGGATATTTTTGTTAGTAGAGTATAGAAGTTGGATATACTTCTTCTTTACCGACGCCAGAGAGGTGATTCCACTACCTGGACTAGATATCGATCCACCAATTTCATGGACCGGGGACTAACGGCTTTACTTCCCTTCCGAAGGAAGACGTGACCACAGATTTTTTCACCTCAGAAAAATCTCAACGACCTCGGCTGGAATTGAACCCAGGTCAACTGGAATGAGTGGCGGTCGCGCTTACCACTCAACCACCGGCGCCGTCAAGCACATCCTGTGCAACTATAAAGAATTCGAAAACCCAACACAACAATACGACATGCCGCGATCGATCAGAGACATCCTCTCGTACGACCCTGTCCAGGAGGAAGTGTTGACATCTTTCATGCCAAGGATGCCGGAATATGTGACGGCATCTAACGACGCAGCAAACCAGATGAAAACCGAACGCGAGCCCTCCGCCACACTCTTTCGAGTTGTGGGAAGGTTTCCCACGGGCCATCGAACAATCAACTCTGCACAAATATCACAATAACTTTAGACGGATCTTCGGAGAACATCTATAAAAAACGAACAAAAACATAATTTCATAAAAAAAAATCCAGTGTATTGTAGGGTAACATAAGGTCTATTTACCCTAACTCATCTTAACACCTCTATTCTCAACACATTAGAACAAATTAGTTAGAGTAGTGTCTGCTATCTCTATTCAACGCATTAGCTTAAATGGTAGGATGAATAAGGATGTGTTGTACTCGATTTTTCACTTCGCTGAAACACGAGTATTTTACATTTTCCAGGCCAGATTTTTCGTTGTATTACTTCTTAGGAACGAAGCAAAGATGTTGAAATCTATTTAAACTCAATCCAAAGACTGTTTGCCGAGTTATCAACGAACGCCACGAAACTGACGAGATGGTGAGCTAAGGGTAATCGAGAGAAAACTTTAGCAGCGTACGAAACGTGAGTACGACAAAAAAGTACTCGCGGTAAAAAGTAGCGTTCCATTCGAATTGTGGCAGATAATGCATAAACATCCCGCATAAACGAGAACAATAAATGGATTATTTGTATTATTGTTTTCCTCAATTAGTCATATTGTGATTCGAACACACCATACAGTAAATTGTTTCTGTCATTTGAGGTATTGTTTTCAGCCGGATAACTATTTGGGGAATATGGCGTTAGGTTATGTTACAATAGGGCATTGCAAAAACAAATTTTTTTGTGTTATCAAAGGCCCCCCCTCTCATATTGTGAAAAATGTCAAAGTAAGCTCAGATGCCAAATTTCACATCATTTGGACAATTCTAGACCCCCGCCCACTTCGCTTGAAATTTTTGAAATTGGTGCTATGGGAAAATATGGAGGAAAAATATATTAAATGCTATAACTTTTGAAGTAGCAATCAGAAAATTACAATTTATACCTCTTTTTAAAAGAAATAACCTTAGTATTGGAATGGAGATATTCCTGTTCCTAGAAAAATACGGGATGGTGGGGTAATGGGTCATTTTGGCCCCAAAATCCCCTATTTTTGAATTTTTCTGTTCCGTGGTACAAACCATACATATTTTGCAGTTTTTCTAATGTGAAAAAATCTCAGAAATCGAACGGAACCTTTTAGACCTTTGTTCGAATACGAGAAGTTGGGGTTATAGGGCCTTTTGTCATTTATATTAAATTTTATCATTTTCTCGTGCATATATCTCTATTATTCTTCATTCAATTTTAATAAATTGTTCCTTGTTGAACGTGGAAAATTCTTAGAAATACAACATAAATAGATTTGTTTGCGTTAAAATTCAAAAACGTCAATTTTTTTGACATTAACTCTACAAACCATTTTTTTTCATTGAATGTCCTAATACCTCAACTTCACCTATTTTTCCAGGTATGAAACTTTTCTCATGTGATTTCTAAGCGCGTTTTTGACTATAACTAGTAAATTAAATAAGAATTTTGTTGTTAAATGGAGTTAATATGTGCGATTTTATGATAAAAATGTGAAATCGAGACTATATGTCAGATAATTTGATGTTTCTGAATTTTACCGGTAACGAATCTATTTTTATTTTGTTCCTAAAGATTTTCCACGTTGAACAAGGTACAATTTACGAAAATCGAATGAAGAATAAGAGATATATGCACAAGAAAATGATAAAATTTAATATAAATGACAAAAGGCCCTATAACCCCAACTTCTCGTATTCGGACAAAGGTCTAAAAGGTTCCATTCGATTTCTGAATTTTTTTCACGTTAGAAAAACTGCAAAATGTGTATGGTTTGCACAACGGAGCAGAAAAATTCAAAAAAATAGGGGATTTCGGGGTTAAAATGACGCAGTACTCGCGTTTCCCGTATTTTTATAGAAACAGGAATATCTCCATTCCAATACTAAGGTTATTTCCTTTAAAAAGAGGTATAAATTGTAATTTTCTGATTGCTACTTCAAAAGTTATTTAATATATTTTTCCTCCACATTTTCCCATAGCACCAATTTCAAAAATTTCAAGCGAAGTGGGCGGGGGTCTAGAATTGTCCAAATGATGTGAAATTTGGCATCTGAACTTACTTTGACATTTGTCACAATATCAGAGGGGCCTTTGAGAATTCAAAAAAAAATTTTTTTGCAATGCCCTAATGTTACAATACAAAAACGACGATTTTTTCGAACATTTTTGTTTCGTGAACTATACATATACAATGCCACAATTAGTCGCATAGTTCCGAGTTTCTACTCTTTCTCGTATAGTTCAAATATATTTTTCTGGTGAAATACTATACAAATAAAAACGTTTAAATCTACGGTGGGATTTTGACGAATAATATTGGAAAGCGTGCAGAAACTACTTTATCGACGCTGTCAAAAGGGTAGGCAAAAGTAAAGAACCTTACAATGTTGGTATTTTGCGCATAGTTTATCACATTTGTAATGCTCGCGTGTGGTTTCGACTCTATCGATATGAAATATTTGTGAATTGATTACATGCCATCTGGAAAGTGTCGAGTTGAATGTTGACATCAGTGGTACTGCCGCTTTATCCAATTGAGCTATTTCCGCTATGCAAAGAACACAATTTGCTTCATATTATTGTGGGCTCATCCCACTATCTTGAGCTGAGCAAATCGGAATTAGCTAGTACCAATAATTATGAATGGCATAATGAATAACCATGACCATAGGAGAATAAAAACATACCATATCGCATATGGTTGAAGCTACCATGCAGGATGTGAACTTGTTCAAATACTTATTAATTCGAGTTGTTAATTTTATGACAAACAGAGACAAGTAATCATCAGGTAGTACAGTAGTACCCCAGATTGTACCATTATTTTGCCTAATTTATTCATCATTTTTGTGCTTTTACCATAACATAAATTATGTGCTTAACATTCTGACAATTTATTTTAACAACCCCACATAGCTAAAAACCATTTGACATAGTCCGAACAATAAACCTGTGTTGTGGGATATAGTAACCATTAGAGGTGTTGCTTTTGTAATGTTCCTTCAATATAAACTTAGATTTTATTCAATGAGAATAACAATAGTTCTACAATATCCCCAAAAGTAACAACGAATTATATGATTAAACTGGAGTAAAACAATATCCAGTACCATATGTGATATTGTTCATGTTAATGGCCATGCTAATGGTTCGAATGTTAAACAATATCTGATATGTTACTATGTTTTAATTGCCGCAAGGTTCTACTGTATCGATTTTATTGACTATTTTCGGTAAATTTAAGACTAAGAGAAACGAAAGCAAATGAAGTAGCAATATCTGATATGGTTTCGTTACTGAACAGATTACATAGATTAAATAGACATTACGTGGGATTGTTGAGATATATTATAATGTACTAGGACATTCTCTCGTGTAAATATTTAGAACATAAAGCTCATTATTTCTATTGCTATCATTTACATTAGGTTGGCCGAAATATTTTTGCAAATTGAGAGAACTATACATATCTGGGATTGAACTATTATGTGATATTGTAAATGTATAGAGTACTTATCCCAAGTAGCAATTTTTGTTTCAGTAACTATTTCATAACCAGTTGGTATCCAAAAATAGGTGTTGTTGCAACTGACATCTAACTTCCTGCGCGACCCAAAAAGCGCAGTTTTAGGCCGATTTTCAACATAATTATGATTGAGCAAAATTGTAAAAACTAGTTCTCGTTTCGTTGCGATAACGATTCTGGAATAGCTAAATGAATTCATATTGTTGTCAATATGTTGAATGTAGATCGCAACAAGATTACTTAATGATACCTTTTTGTCGTTGACCTGGACTGTCAATCGCAACTGAAAAGTAACATATTTTCATGCAATTAGTTAAGATTATGTTACCAGTGGAAATGAAAATGAAGACCAAGTCAAAATACATGTTGATTATTTAAATATTAACAGTAGCGTCATTCTTCATATCAAAAAGTGCCAACGAAGCATCAAATTTTACTGCGCATCAGTGTATATCGAGAGATATTTTATTCTACTTCTTGCTATTTCACGCGCTCTTGGTGAAACCAAATTATAAATAGTATTTTAAACAATTTTTCAAGGGGAAAACCGAATCATATTAGAAATTTACGGTTATTTAATAAAACACACATTAATCATAAATCAGGAACATAAATTGCCTCAACGGTAGACTTTTAAACATGTTCGCGAGCCGGTTGAGGTTTTATTTCCAATACAATAGAAAATGATGCATATAAGCAACATGGCTTTCAAGCCATCCAGGGCTAAATTCAGGATGTGATTTTGGTAAATACGAAACAAGGTGCTTTTCGAACAAGTTTATATCAATGAGCAAAGATTTTTATTTGTAAATAACTATTATTCCAGCATACGTTTTGCTCCATCGAACAATTTTTAGTTCACATCAAAACATACCTTTCCTTAATATGGCCCTGTGCTAGACTATTCTAGTTGAAAATGCTCTAGTCGTATTCTTGTCATACGCACGTATCAGACACATGTCATCGTTATACCTTGAATCACAAACTCACACGTATTTACGAAAGGCATTCGCAACACTGAATTGACCAATTCATAACTAAAGTTCAGCAAAATAATAATTAAGTTGTATTTTTGTTTGCATTACGTTGCGAAAATTCACCGATGACACTTCATGCGCTACACTTCATATTATACAGGCGTCGAACTGTACGGTGGCGCCAACTATAACATGTTCGGTGTATCGGAAAAATGTAAACATGTGACATGAATGATTTTAACGAAATCTTTCTGTTGCCGCATTAATACCAATAGTTGAACTATTGGGTTATACTCCTATGCGAAGCACAGGGAAATATTATTACTAGACACATTAAAAATAAACGATTTCCACTAAAATAGGAGCTATTTTATGCCAACGGCAAATCAAATGTATTTATACTTGCGCATCTTACAAAAATGAATGGATGGGAATAAGGACTCAATGGTTGTAGATACTGATATTGGTAATAACGCAACCAGTGGTACACATATGTTCCGTTAGTGAACCACGAGATTACAAATTAAAATATAAATTTAGTCGCAACTTTGATATTTTTTTTAAATAGGTATTGAGAGTATTTGATTGCTGCAATATTTTTCTCCTTAGTAATACATTTATCGATAAAGGGTACTTTCAACGTTTTATTTTTATTTTGGATTATATGACGATTGAGTTGGCATGTAATCATCAATTTTTTTCATTATTTCAGTTTTCATTATCTTATGAATTATTACAAATGGCAGTCCATTGAACCAAACTTTCACTAGTTCACCTTTTTAGTCACTTTCTCGAGAATGTGAAAAACGTATTCAATGATGGCATCTAGCTCATCAGTTGTTGCGATTATGAAAGACTTATTTAACCTCATAAATTCGAATGGTATCGAAGCGCAAGAGCAGGCGGTCAATCGACATTACTCCTTTTCAATATGATTCATTTTTCGAACTTGGTTTCAATAAATCGATGGTCGGCCGCATGACTTATTACATCACTAAAACTGTGACTAAAGGTGTTGCAAACCTTGTACCGCAACATTTTGAAACAGGCAGTTCTCTACATAATTTCTGAAGAAAAATGCAAAATTTTTAGGATACTACGGAGTTTCTAGGATATCTTTAAGCCACACATCATACCGACAACATCGTCTAAAAAAGTAATTGTTTTATGTAAAATATCAAAATTCGAGAAGGTAGTTCAAGCGTAGAGTTTTCATGAAGGATGCAACAAAAAAATAAGGATACTACATCAACTCATTTGGTAAATAATCTCAATTGTAAATTAAATGTTACAAAATACCTATTATACCGCCGCACGAATTGGAAAAAATGTTTTAGTGGAACATTTTTATATACTTTTTGGTGAGAAAAGCCTAGTGGGTCTAAAAATGCCGGAATTCTTACATTCATAGACAAAATTTCATTCAGCAAAACAATTAAAAATATTTTTTTTTAAATTAACATATCATGGACTAGTATTTCCAGACGCTGCACATATTAAACAAGGAATTCGCTTAATAGTATTACTCCTAAGATCACACTATTTTATTTTCGGAAGGTACTCTAAGTAAATGATTTGTTTCAAATCGTATTACTCGTTCCACCCTTCTTGTTCTTAGTTCCGAAATTGTTTTCTAATATATTAATTGGATAATCTGTGTGGAAAGGATTTAATCGCTTCGTTTTAAAATCAGCAATAACATACATGCTATTTGTTTATATTTTTCCAAAAAAATTATAGTTGGCGCCACCGTACAGTTCAATGCCTCTATAATGTTAATTGGAGCGCATGAAGTGTCGTCGGTGAATTTTCGCAATGTAATGCTAACAAAAATACAACTTATTTTTCGTTTTGCACAGCATTAGTTGTGAATTTGTTGATCCAATGTTGCGAAAGCATTTTATTAATACATGTGAGTTTGTGCTGAAAGGCGTAATGATGGTATGTGACGGATACATACGTATAACACGAATATGACTTTGTAAACTGAAACGTTTTCAGTAAGAATCTTGGTGTTGGACAAATGTGAAATTGTCAAAATATATATCACAAAATCAAAATCGTAACTAAATTTCAACAAATTCTGCAGCATCAACTATCAGTTCAGAACAATCAATGAACATGTTATAGCTGGCAACATAAATGACTATTTGGTGACAAAAGATGTTATTAAATAACCTTGATGTTATCTATGTTCAACCAGTGCAACAAAAATAACTTTAATGTTTTCTCGTTGCAACATAGTTCGGACTTAGACGATTAAAACTTGTTGCGATTTGCTACTTGGGATGCAAATGGTTACAACAGAAATAAGACATTTATGTTCTAAATATTTACAAGAGATGGGTTCCTAAACACATTACAATATATTGCAACAATTTCACATAAGGTCTATTTACTGTTTTGGTAATAAGCGAAACCATTTCAGAACCATTAACATGACCATCAACATGTACAATATTACATATGGTTACAGTACTGGATATTGTTCTTCTGTCATTTAACCATTCAATTCGTCGTTACTATAGGGGATATTGTAGAACTGATGTTATATTCATTGAATAAAATCAAAGTTTAAATTGTAGGAACATCAAAAGCCTGTAAAATATCAACTCTGATAGTTACTATATCCCATAGCATAGGTTTATTGTTCGGATTATGTCACAAATGGTTTTTAACTATGCGGGATGGCTTTTCGACAAGACTGATTAAAATGAATTTTACCGTACCGTAAACCGGGGTGACATTGATCACTTTTCGAAGTAATCATTGCATATTTTTAGACGTAACACATTTTTTTTAAGTTTAATATTTTTAAACCATGTACTGATGTATGGAGAACAAGATTGGATGGTTTTACCTAAAATTGTCCGCTTACAGCTATTTTTCCAAAAATGATTTCAAGTTGAAGTCCGTTTTCGTATTCCGGGGTGACTTGGATAACCTGCATGTTCACCCACATTAAGTTATTGATGTCAATGTTTTTCATTTAAATGTTTGTTTAAACTAATTCTGGAAAGATACTCATTGTTAAATAGATGTTAATTGGTATTATACAAAGTATTTCAATGAACTGCAAAATTCGAGTAACCAAAATTTATAATCGAATAAGTTGAGTTCAATAAAATAAATAAAAGATTCTGAAAACCTTTAAAACTGCTAAAATTGTTTTATTTCAGTGCTTTACTGCCGTTATAATCATATTTGTCCCATGTTCTATGGGATTCTCTATATACATGGGACAGTTATGCGTAGAACGGCAGTTTATCAATGAACAAAAAGTTTCATCCATTTTAACACGTTGGAATATTGAACAATAAAAAAATGTTGCGAATTTTAGCCTAAAATAATTTGAAATAATTGCCAACTAGTTTCACAAAAAAAGTATTTAAAATAAACAAACTCTTAAAACTAAATTTGGCGCATCCCAATCTAAAGAAAAATAAAAACTCACTTGTAATTTTTTACTCTTGCTCAAATCTGAGATTTATTTGTTTTATAAAAAAATAGACACTATACGAAGCTTTGTAAAAATAAAGTAAAGTCAAATTTCGGTTTTTTTTGTAGTTTTTGTACCCAAAAACCGAACAATATACTTAAAAACTATAACAAATCAGTATTTTATAAGTTTAGAGTAAAAATCATTTCAAATTAAAATGATTCGGTAGACTATTCTGGTTTAATAGGCGATCTACGAAAAAGTTTCGAGTGATCAAAGTCACCCCGGTTTACGGTATCTTAGGACACTAATCACAATCTACGGCTTGTGTATTCAGCTAAAACCTCGCTGTTTCCGGATGCCCATAAAATTCGCTCTATTCAAATCGCTGATATTCCCTGTTACTCTATAATATAAATTTAACGTGATCGTTAAATAATACAGTCTGTCGAATGATCGCTGCGTTTAAGAGAAAAAATTTTGTTTTGCAAAATGGGCTTGATTGTAACTCCGAAATGCATAAGCAACAGCTTTAGAACAATCACATCGTACAACAAAATTCATATTAAATTATTATCCATTCGTAAAAGTCACGACCAACCAATCGTCTACGCATCCGTTCGCTAGTTACCTAACATGGTATTGATTCTTTAAATCTATTTGAATACACTGCACACGTAATGTTTCCATTAGGCTTTGTGCAAATATTTCTTTTGTTGAGTAGTTGGTCGGTACGCAATTCTATCTTTTAAAAGCATTTCTTTCTATTATATCATAGAACGAGGAAAAAATTGAATCATTATGTTTTTACACACAATGATTATTATTCGCTCAATAAAACTGTGATATGAAAATAATTTCTCCGTTTCAGCGAAGTAATCATAGCAGGGTATTATATTCTGCGCTCGTCTAGCGATATTCAACCACATTATTATTACCCGTTGTATGAATAGAGCTGCAAACGGCATAATGAATTGTCGGTGAGGAGGAAGCTCGGAAAACTTCTTCGCTAATTTACTCTGGGAAACGCTTGCTGCATGAGAAAATGAGCAGAAAAAAAACAAACTCCAACCCCAATCAAGTTCGTCTGTCCCGTTGAGACACGGTTGGTCGGTGATGGGAAAAATCGATTGGTAATCCTAATTGTGATGACAATGTTGCAGGAAAAAAATGTTCGAACGGGGAAAATTGAAAACATGGGCGTACTGCCTAATGAATGGCAGTCGCTCGGCAACTTAGTCGTATGGTGTGTGTGTGTGAGTGTGATAAAAATATGGAAAAATTTTAAATGGAAAAATCGTTACAGCGTGCCAGCTAGATTGAATTTATTCGAGTGTAAAAAGGTACATAGCCACCGAAAAGTACGCTCTAAGCATAACGTGAAAAAAATGACGATGAATTACATTCGAGTGACCCAAATGTAAGCGAAGCCTAACGATTTCCCCTGTTTGACAGCACCTTTTAATGGCAAGCAATTCGATTGTCGGAAAGGGTCGTGATTTCCTGGTAGTAGAATATTGACTTAATTTCCTGGCCTTTTGCATTTATTTTCTGTAGGTACACGGCAGGTGGTGAGAGAGTTAATTAAATTAAGTTTAATAAGTGATATTCATAGTCAAAAATATATTTAGGACTCATATTATATCGAGAAAAATTATCACGTATAGAATACTACTCTAAACTATTGGAGCTTTTCGTGTGAGCTGAGTACACTCGCTTGAAAATATGCAGTCAAATTTTATAGTGTTTTCTTACTAATGTTACGATATGTTCTCTCATTCGACGAAGAACGCGGGAAATTCCCGGAAATAATTTCTAGTATGCCCTTATTATGAAGGGATCCGCTTATACTTGCATAAAAACGCACAAAAATAGTAATTTTAAATTGTAGTGTCTACCAATTGAGCTTGGTTCTGATTCTGACAACAATGTACTTTTCTCTTTCCAGAGTAATTACCAATTATTTCGTTGTATCGTTAGCAATGGCAGACATGCTGGTGGCACTTTGCGCCATGACTTTCAATGCGTCCGTCGAACTATCGGGCAGGTAAGTGTTTGGTGAAACTTTTTTTTATGACATTTGCACATACCCGTAAATAACTGGGACTAACAACGATTCAAATAACAGCAATAAGTATTTTCAGTGTTGAATGATTGTAAACTGTTTTCAATTCGTCGAAATTGCTTTGTTTTGTTTCGTAAGCTGTGAGCATACGTATGGGCAACGAGGGTTCCAAGAACTACCCCTGTTATTTAAATGTCAACTGCAGCACGTGATTTACATGTCTAGTCAATTACGTCTCGCCGACATCAGATTTCTCTTTGCCCTTTGATGTTTCGATTTGTGGGATTTCGACTGATTGATTCAATTTATCAGTGAACATACATTCAAATTGCATATTTCAAAGATACTATCAAGTCTCTGCAGAAACAAAATGATTTTTGAATTCGAACATTTCAATTTCATTACCCCTGACGCTTTATTATGTTCGGTCCTAATTGAATATGTTTTTCGACTTTGACTGTAATAGCACAGATGCGAAGATAAAATCGTGATAAAATCTGATAATAAAATATGTCAATTTGTCCTCTCACTCCTTTTTTCCCCCATCCTGCCAGGTGGTTGTTTGGACCGTTCATGTGCGACGTTTGGAACAGCCTGGATGTGTACTTCTCGACCGCCAGTATTCTGCATCTCTGCTGCATTTCCGTCGACAGGTGAGTAGCGTTGCTTTCGATAGTATAACTACATTGTCAGGGTACCTTTTCCGGGGCAGTCTGTGTGTGTGTATTTGTGTATGTGGGTTAATAATTGCATTTTCAGTTTCCGTTGAATGCGATTGGTGGGTTTTTGTATCCGAAGCAGAAAGCCATTATCGTGGCGGATATGCTTGTGATAATTAGATCAATTTCATTTTGTGAAGTCGCCCATGGCAATCCGATATCATTAAAATCGAAAAAAATAATGAAGGAGATAACTACAATATGAAATAAATTGATGAACTTTTCGGACGCTTTATTTTGTTTATAGATATGCGCGCTACAAAATATTACATAATAAGATTTTAATATGTTGCATATATGATGAATATGTTACAAAAACTGGTGACGACCATTAATAGACCTTTTCGTATTCATGAAGATGATTGCACAAAAATGTATCGAATCAATGACAGAGGCCTACAAATAAATCAAGCTGCGATTTGTCGGTCACATCACAGTACCTGGATGAAAATCGAAATATCGTCTTCATGATTCTATGTGGGGTACTGCACAGTTTATTCCAAATCGAACTGCAAAGTATGAAAGTGAGCCAAAAGTGTGAACAAAAGTGCAGATCCATTGACCTGATAGATTTTCGACATTGAAAAGTGTCAAAAACAGACTTCTTACTTTTACTATCTGGTTGGTTAGCATGGCTTCCATTCTCGCGGTTTTTATAACATATTCGATCGAAAAAGTTAATTTTTTGCAACCGTGAAAAAGTGTGCTAGCGAAGTGCCTCAAAAATCCAACTGTCAAAGCAATATTGCGAATCTATTCTTAAATCCGTATTGCGATTTTTCAACTATGTTAAATTACGCGCTCATCTAATTTGCATCAGTGTGAGTGAGAAAATGTTTTGACGTTTGTTTTTGTTTCGGTTGCACTCCAATGTTTCTCATATAGCAACAACTCGACGAAATGCTAGGATAATGCACAATAACTACCGAAGTCGACTTCAAGGTTGAATAGAGAAAGGGCAAAAATCGAAAACGACAAAAGCAGTTTTTTCCACACCGTGTGTTTGATCTTCACAAAACCAATCAGCTTATGTAGAATTCCAGTCAAAAAGGGCAAGTTGCTGGCTAACGGGGGGCTATTTGCCAACTCGGATGCGCTAATTGCCCTTCAATTTGCCAGCGAATTGCTGGCAATTTGGGGGCTATTTCAAATGCAACATTTGGGCGATTTGCCGCCGTCATTTTTTAGCCGCTCTACCCGTCCTTAAATCGCCTCCAAATCGCCCAGGGAACGCGCCATGTAATCGCCCTTAATTGCCTAATATGAAAATTACAAATATTACTTATTTTCGGATTAATTATCTACTCACATAAACTTATCACTACACTAGGTAATCACCACCAGAATCAATTGTGAAATTGGCATTGCACACCAAAGCTTACCACAATCTGACTTTTATGAAGAGTTTAGGTCAGATATCTTGCTCCACTATATTTACACACGATTCCACAATTTCCCACATTCGTTGGCTAAATGAAGTGCACTAGACAAACAAAATACAAGCGAGAATACGCCAATCGTTTAAAAAAACAATTTTAAGCTTAAGCCAAACATGAACCACCATGTTTGAAAAACGCAAAAACAACCAAGTCCTATTCAGTCACCAGAAAATTTGTCTAAGTGTTGAAATTGCCTTTAAATCGCATTCGCAAATTACATTTGTTCATAGGGGCAATTAGCACAGGCGAATTGAGTCAAACGTCAATTTTTTAAATCGTCTGACCATGTTCGTCCGCATTTTTTGACACGATGAGATTGAGTAGTTTGCAGAAAAAATGGCGTCACTGTGTGTGGTGAAGTTCGTATAAACACCAATTAGACATATTTGTGTAGAATATACCTTATCGGGCAAAAGCAGACAAACCAAATAGACTAACACTGAGACAAGCGAATTTATTGTACTGTAGCATGTATACTCATTCAATTGGTTTCATTATGGATTAAGTAGTGTTGGTATAACAAATGAATCTAATTCGGAATATGCACTAAACAATGTGCATTTTTTGTCATTAGGAAAATATTTTGAGTGTACTCTATTGCCATTAAATGAGAACAAATGAATTCATTTTAACGTCCGATAATAAAAACTTGTCCCATTTTGCTTAACCAAAGGGCAATTGACTTCTACTTAAACCGTGTTTCCCGGTTTCTTTTGTTGTTGTGCTGGAAAACACCACGAAGCAGTTGATAATTAATGATGGGACGTAGGAAACTTTTCAGAACCTCCTTCAACTTATCTCCCATTCGTTAACGCCCTATCTTCTCCCCGACAGGTACTTTGCCATCGTGCGACCCCTCGAGTACCCGTTGTACATGACACAGCGGACGGTCGGCTTTATGCTGGCAAACGTTTGGATGCTGCCGGCGTTGATATCCTTCACGCCCATCTTCCTCGGCTGGTACACCACGGCCGAACATCTGGAAACGCTCAAAGACAACCCGGAACTGTGCATCTTCGTGGTGAACAAATCCTACGCCCTAATCTCCAGCTCGATCAGCTTCTGGATACCGGGTATCGTTATGGTGACGATGTACTACCGGATATACAAGTGAGTTGAATTACGTTGGTGACATTGCATGAAATTGTATAACCTCACTTTTCAACTTACAACTCAGAGAACTTGTTTACATGGACTTAGAAATTTTTTTGATTCGACCCCGTACAAGAAACTCGGGTCGAATTCTAACACCATGTAAACAAGCTCACTGAACTGTCATTTTTTAAGCGTTTTACTTATATCACAATGTCCCATTGATGGCGTGTTTAATTTTCGAATTCAGTTGTGATATATTGCCGAAAATGTTTCTCATTTCCGTACAAAAACAATTTTTTTATCATCTATCAGGGAAGCCGTTCGACAGCGGAAAGCCTTGAGCCGCACCAGTTCCAACATCCTGCTGAACAGTGTCCAGATTAACAACTCTAACACGCTGCACGCAAACTACCACCGGAATCACCATTTGCGTGCGAGCGATTGTGATCTCGGGATCGACATGAAAGACATTCAGCACGACACCCACAGTGAGCTGAGTGATTTGGACGTAAGTAAACGAAGCAAAAAAAATGAAATTTCTTTGCGTCACTTTACGGCCAAACGCATACTCTTCGGGGTGGGGGCTCATTTAGGATAAGAGCTCTCCTGTCGCAGCTAGTTAGCTGCTTACCAGAAAACATACTGCATTAGTCGTACTCGTACGGATGGCAGGGTTAATTAAAATCCGATTATCACACCTAGGGAGTTTGTCGTGCCGTTTAGTCTGTGCCAGGCCAGGTATTTATACATATGGGTACGGTTAGTGTGTGTCTGTGATGAAAATAAGGATGCCGGAAATGTGGCGTTTCAGCACCCACTTAGGATATTGTGTGTTGAATGCTAACTGATGCTTTCAAGGTTAGGTCTATCGTTGATGGTTAGTAGGTTACTGGTGACGCAGTGTGTAACGATATCGTGACTGAGTGGTTCATTCTCGGTTCGTGCAGTAAGGAAAGAGGCTCAAAACAGTGTAGCCAACTGTATCGAAGATTAATTGTGTCAAGTGAAAAGAGAGTAATGCCCAGTTTACATTAGTGCTGGTTGCCATCTGCTGGTGCCAGCATGCTGGCAACCAGCACGCTACCAGCATAATGTAAACGCTTGCCAGCAGCTGGCACCAGCAGATGGCATGCGTTTACATTACGCTGGTAGCGTGCTGGTTGCCAGCATACTGGCATCAGCAGATGGCAACCAGCACTAATGTCAACCCTACATAAACAATCCGTGGGCGTGGCAACCCTCACGGATTTTACCGAACGCTAGCATAGAGTACTGAAAAATGTCGATGAATCTTATCCTTCGTTAATATATGATCAACCGTTAAGAGACATGTTAGAAACCCGCTTTGGTATTCGCGAATAAGGGTGGTGCAGTCTGCTAAACAGAATACAGAAGAGTACCGCATAGGCGGTATTGAGAGTCGTTATACCTCGATAGTCAGACTTACACGCTTACCAGCCGTTACCTAATTTTGGGTAGAATACTACCCAAAATGGACTAAAGTGCATCTCCTCACTTTTGGGTAACAAGCTTTGAACTTAAATTTTGGGTAGTGTGAGGACTACCCAAAGTTTGGGTTACAGATAACCCAAGCGTTGGGTACGGAGCGGGTAACCCAAAGTTTAAGTAACGATGAAATAACCCAAAATTTGAGTAACGAGCGGATAACTCAACATTTGAGTACTGAGCGGATAACCCAAAATTTGAGTACTGAGCGGATAACCGAAAATTTGAATACTGAGCGGATAACCCAAAATTTGAGTAAAGAGCGGATAACCCAAAGTTTGAGTACTGAGCGCATAACCCAAAATTTATAACGAGCGGATAACCCAAAATTTCTGTAACGTTCGGATAACCCAAAATTTAGGCTTCCAATATATATTATATGGATGCTTGGCATTCGCACTAAGAACAACCATCAATATGGGTATCATTTGAAAAGTAGCCATTCGTAGAAGCTGAAAATTGATGATTGGCGCCATTTTGAAATCCAAGATGGCGGCTTCCGGTTACCACAAAACGCTTGAAACTACCATAAATATGGGTGTCATTTGAAAGGTATTGATTAGTTGAAGGCGAAAATTGATGATTGGTGCCATTTTGAAATCCAAGATGGCGGCTTCCTGTTACCATAAATCACTGAAAACCACCATCAATATGGGTGTCGTTTGAAAGGTAGTAATTAGTAGAAGGCAAAAATTGATGATTGGCGCCATTTTTGAAATCCAAGATGGCGGTTTCCGGTTACAACAAAACACTAAAAATCACCATCAATATGGGTGTCATTTGAAAGGTAGTAATTAGTAGAAGGTAAAAATCGATTAGTGCCATTTTGAAATCCAAGATGGCGGCTTTTGGTTACCACAAAACACTGAAAGCCACCATCAATATGAGGGCCATTTGAAAGGTAGTAATTAGTAGAAAGTGAAAATTAATGATTGGCGCCATTTTGAAATCCATGATGGCGGCTTCATGTTACCACAAAACACTTAAAACCACCATCAATATGGCTATCATTTAAACGGTAGTAATTAGTAGAAGGCGAAAATTGATGATTTGCGCCATTTTGAAATCCAAGATGGCGGTTTCCGGTTACCACAAAACACTAAAAACCACCATCAATATGGGTGTCATTTCAAAGGTAGTAGTTAGTGGAAGATAAAAATCGATGATTGGTGCCATTTTGAAATCCAAGATGGCGGCTTCCTGTTACCATAAAACACTGAAAATCACCATCAATATGGGTGTCATTTGAAAGGTAGTAATTAGTAGAAGATAAAAATCGATGATTGGTGCCATTTTCAAATCCAAGATGGCGGCTTCCGGTTACCACAAAACACTGAAAACCACCATCAATATGAGGGTAATTTGAAAGGTAGTAATTAGTAGAAAGTGAAAATTGATGATTGGCGTCATTTTGAAATTCAAGATGGCGGCTTCCGGTTACCACAAAACACATAAAACCACCATCAATATGGGTGGTTACCCCTCAAGTTTAAGAACAATTATTCACTAGTGGTCTATCCCCCATACGCTTGCTCATATGTCAGTGGTGCCATAATTGCAAATGTGGCCACAGTCCCAACTACAAATATATTTGAAATGAATTAATCACCAACAAAAAACAAAAAAATGAATGCGCAATTAAAATACTTGTCTCTTAGACGGCCAGAATTCTATATTATATTCCAGCCGGTATGACTAAAGTCAAATGGAATTGTAGTGGCTCGGAACTCGGGTAAGCTACAGTCTTGTTCAAATGTTCCGTATTGCTCGATGTATCTGAATTCAATAACCGATATGACGTTATTTCACCGGTGTTGACTATTGGAAGCCTCAGTTTGACATGACATACGTTATACCACGACCGATCATCTTAACCATACCTGAAGTCACCACGCAGATGCGAGGTCATCTAAACGCAACCAAGGCCCATAGCAACAGGTGGAATATCGAAACAAGCCACGCGGCTCGCTACCAACGAATTGACGATCCACGAGGCAGCACGTCGAAGCCACGTGATCGGAATCGAACGACAGCAAGGAGTGCAGAGGCAGCAGAAATAATCTATAAAAAGTGGTAGAAATTAAATTAGTCTTATGGCGCTTTCGTTTTTTTCTTGGTGCTACACCGGTGTAGTGCAAAAAAAGAGACTGATTCCCCTCAAGTTTGAATGAGTGTAGCACAGACTACACTGGTGTAGTGCAGAGTCAAAAACGAAAACGCCATTAGTTTATCTTCCAGTGTATCCACAAGTAATAGTGAATAAATGTCGTTTCCACGCCCACGATAACAACTTATATTACATGCAAAACTGTTCTTATTTACTTACCAAATATTTTGAGGAGAAAAATTTCTTCAACTATTTAGCTAAAAGCAACAAACTGCAGAGCGAAAATACACATCTCTGATCTCTTAGAAAAAAAAACGGGTGGTGGAGCAAATGCAGCAGCTGGTCGCTGTTTTCCGTGACCACAATCTCACTCACTTTTCTCAGAGATGGCTGAACCGATTTTCATAAACTTAGTCTCAAATGAAAGGTACAACATTCCTATAGGCTGCTGTTGAATTTATAATGGATCCGACTTCCGGTTCCGGAATTGCAGAGTGAAGAGTACGATTACGCAGACATTGTCGATTTTCAAAATTCTGTAATGAATGTATAATGGTGAAAACTTTTTCAAAATGTTGCCACATCTACTTAGATTTGTAGTACTAGATCACTAAAGCCATCTCTTTGGTCACATTGGCCACCATCGTCGATTCCGGAAGCCCCGGCGGAAGTATCCAAATTCAGAATTACAGTCTCTTTCCCGTAGATTCGACCAAACTTGGTCTCAAATGAAAGGTGTTTTATCCCCGTAAATGGCTATTAAATTTCATCTCGATCCGATTTTCGATTCCAGAGTTATGGGTTGTGGGGTGCGGTCACTAAGCAAAATCTGTTTCAAATCGAATATTCTAGAGAAATTGACCATTAGAAGGTAGAAATTGAGCAGCTTCTAGCGCTGCGAGGGAAGCTCCTATCTTTATGAAAAAAAGATTTCGTGTTTCTTAACCTTACTGTTTTCAAGGAAAAATAATTCTGTCACCTCTCGCATGAAAATTCGTTTGATGCGCTCTATCAAACAAACCAAGTCAATCGTCTTAGATTTCAGAATGGCGCCAATCGTCGATTTTTGGCTTCTACTAATCAATACCTTTCAAATGACAACCATATTGATAATGGTTTTCAATGTTTTGTAGTAACCGGAAGCCGCCATCATGGAACTCAAAATGGCGCCAATTATCAATTTTTGCCATATACTAATCACTACCTTTCAAATGACACCAATGCTGAGGGTGGTTTTCAGTGTTTTGTGATAATCGGAATCCACCATCTTGGGTTTTTAAATGACTCCAATCATCATTTTTTGTCTTCTACTAAACACTACCTTTCAAATGACACTTATATTAACGGTGGTTTTATGTGTTTGGTTGTAACCAGAAGTCGCCATCTTGAATTTCGAAAAAAAAACGCCTATCACCAATTTACGTCATTCAGAAATTTCCCAATTGCCATTATCCAAAAGGAAATGTTACCCGAAAATTCAAAAAAAAAAATCTGAAAGTAAACGCAACACTTTTTGGTTCTAATCACCTACAATTTTTAGGTGAGAATTTAGTCACTTTTTCCATCTTACGGTGGCCGTCGTCACTCAAAATGATTATTGGAATCGCTCTGCCAGGTGACTTCTGTCACCTTGGGTGACTATAGTCAGCTAAGTGACTGCGCTGATCGCTTTTTCGCTCTCACCTCACCAAACTAGGTGAGGTGACGCGTCATAACGGTGAGAATACATTATTCTTTTTTTTTTTTAAATTTTAAACTTTTGTTTCATTAAACCTTTAGTAACATTGGAACCTTTGTTATTTTCAATCATTTGCTATATTCGACCTTTTATCATTCAACATTTCGTCGCATCTTTTAGAATTACCCCGTTTACTAAATTCACACCGCTTGAGGTTTTTGCCTGCTTTTGATCAATAGACTCGAAACAATAGAGTAGAATTGTTGCAGCCTAGAACATTTGGTATATAATTGCCAAACTGTATCATTTTGTAACTGCTATTGTTACTCATTACTTAAACCTGCGTGTGTCAGGGGCAACAAATGTCAATCTAATGGGCCCATCATATGTAAGAGCGAGAAAATATTTAATCACCGCTAGCCGCTGCCATTGCCCTCTAGTAGTTATATTCTATTTTAATCTAGCGATATGCATTTCAGACATTTCCAAAAAATATGAACCATCAACGTCCCATCATGAGTTCAATGTGTCTTTCGAGGTCCGATCGGGTTTCGGAATGATGCGGTAGCCGCTATTTAAATGATATGAGCAACTCAACATGAACCCACAATCAAAAAATAAACAACGTTTCAGTACTCACCGACTCATGTTTTGGATCCAGCGCTAATTGCTTTATCCTAAGTTTCTAGGCTGAAATAAATTAATCATTAATTTTAATTGAAATTATTGCATTATGCATTATAATTACTATTCTTTTCCAGAGCCACTTCATGCAATTTTATTCACAACAATAACAATGGCTGTCAAAAACATGACCTACTACTTTGTTTGAAATGGGCTACCCAACATATAAGTACGAAGCGATGAACTTGAATTTGAGTAGACGTCATTATTCAATTTCTACCCAACACGAAGTTCACAGCGAACAACTCAAATTATGGGTAATCGCCATGTTCAAATTTCTACCTAATTTTGGGTTGCCCATGTATAAACTTCGCAGTGAGCAAATTTAACCCAAAAAATAGGTAACTTTGATTTTCTGTGTAGGCTTCGGTGTGAGGCCCTTCTCGTGAATAGGGCGTATGAGGAATGGTTGCTGCACAAAGCACACTGTACAAAAACACATGATCGAATTCTTGGAGAAGATCTCAGAACGAACCGAAACGTCAGACGAAGACAAAATAGCAATTAAGACAAAACTGCAGCCACACTACCTAAAAACAGGTAGTGGTTCAAGTGGCAAAGACGGCACTAGACGGTCACCTGAATATAAGCATTGTCGCGACTTTAGGAGGGCGTAGAAGTAACTGATAAACCCTTCAAAATTGGTCTTTTTTGTAAACTAAAAAGCGATAATTTTCGCTATAGTATTCTACATCTCCACTTATATCAATCCGCATTCCGAACACAGTTCAAATGGTATTAATTTGTTGTCAGGTAAGAATTAAACAAATTGACACGAAACAACGCTGATAGAATACGAGTAAAAGCCCAGCTCCAATTATCGGACTAAGCGATTAAGTGATGTTTTAAGCTAAATTGCACTTCACGGCACCGAAAAAAAGAATCAGGAATCAGAATATATTGGCTCAAATGGCACGTTCCCCGTACATAGTCGGGGATTTGTGCCTTGCCGTGTGTTTTCATCATTTCCTGAGCGGAAGGAAAGGACAAGGAGGTGTGGGGAAGTAGACTTGGAAGGGTGGGAAAAACAGCACAAAACAAAAAATAAACAACAGGTAAATTATACTCACAAGTAGTTCAACTTGCCTGCGAATAAGCCTAAAGCTCTTTACCACATTGGATAAGAAACTTTAGTATGTCTCTGAGTTTCAGTCGACCAAACATGGTTTCGTCTATACAAGGACGGCTGAAGACTCGTAATCGCAATTGCGCTAGCGCTGGCAGTTGCATATCAGATGATATGAAGTTCCGTAGTCGGATTCACAAAGATCACATGAAAAAGACTCAGCGCGCTGAATAGTTGCCATGTGATAATTGAGTTTGCAGTGGCCGGTTAAAGCCCTGATCAGCATGCCACAGTGGAGCTTCGAAAAATGTAAGAGATTTTTCGAAACCACTGGGCATGGTTGTTCTAGAAACGCCTTTGTTTGGCGACACGTTTGTAGATTTCTCCAATAATTGCGGTGCTCGGACGAAGCCCAGGACCGTATTTTTTCCCTTATCCAACTTGTGGCAGCGCGGGCTCAGGACCAACGAAGTCAATCGCTGAACCTGCCCTGGCCAATTCGTCAGCCCATTCATTTCCAGTAATACCGCAATGTCCGGGCACCCAGACAAGGTAGATAGTGTTGACAATGCTTAGTTCTTCGATTTGGGTTCGGCACGCGATCACTAGCTTGGACCGGGATTTGTCTGAGCTAAGGGCCTTGATTGCAGCCTGACTATCGGAGCAGAAGTTTATAACTCTGCCGGACAAACTCAGTTGAAGGGCCGATTGCACCCCGCACATAATCGCAAAGATTTCTGCTTGGAATACAGTACAGTATCTACCTAGTGAGTGAGATTGTTCCAATCTCATTTCACTACAGTAGACACCAGCACCAGTACGTCCCTCCATCAGAGAACCGTCAGTGTAACAAACCACTTGCGTTTGTTGTTGTCTTTCCATAAAGCCAGACAACCACTCCTCTCGAGAGGGAATCTTAACATGGAATGTCCTGTAAGGAAAACTACAAGTGAGTGTAATATCGCTGGGAGCAAGAATATCTTCATCCCATGTAACCATTTGTGACCACAATCGTGTATGACTGGTAGCAAGATCAACATGATTACTGTTCCAAAGCCCAGTAACCTGCAGTCTGTATGCACATGATAGTGCTTCTTGTTTTAAGTGTATGTGTAATGGTTTGATATTTAGAAGTGCCTCAAGAGCAGCAGTCGGAGTCGTGGTGAAAGCACCAGTCAACGCCATGAGCGCCATTCTTTGCAGATGGTTTAGCTTTGACTGGACTGTCACCACCTCTGCACGCTTTCTTGACTCTGAACTCAATGTGAGCAGACCAATTCAGTTTGGAATCCAATATGACTCCAACGTATTTGACTTGATCTGCACACAGCAGCTCAGAATCAAAGAACTGCAAGGGACGAACCCCGGTTGTTATTCGCTACTTCGTGAAAAGAACCATTGAAGTTTTGCTTGGGTTAACTGATAGTTTAACTTGTCGACACCACTGTTCGACAGCTCTTAATGCCTGTTGCATCAAGTCAAAGATTGTTCCGATGCAAAATCCAGTAATTAGTATTTGGTAATCGTCATCAAACCCGTAGGTTGGAAATCCAAGCTCATTGAGTTTCTTCAACAAGCCGTCAGCTACTAAGTTCCATAACAAAGGTGACAGAACCCCGCCCTGAGGACAACCGCAAATGCTCAACTTCCGTATCTCAGCCTGTCGCAGTGACGAGCAAAGTGTGCGGTTACTAACCATTGCGTTTATCCAACCGGAGATACATACAGGTATCCCATGACCGCGCGTCGCTTCCAGAATAGACTGGAAGGACACATTGTCAAAAGCACCCTCAATATCTACTGATATGCATGTTGCATTTTGTGCAGTGGATATTCAACTAAACTAACGTTCCTGATGTGATGATCGATTATCCGTTCCAAAGCTTTCAGAAGAAAAGAACTTAAGCTGATAGGCCTAAAGCTCTTGGCTTCTTCATAGCTTGAGCGCCCCCCTTTGGGAATAAATCTAACAGTTATTTCTCGCCATGTTGTCGGGATATACCCGGTAGCAAGACTGGAAAGCAAAATCTTTTTCAAGACATGTTTAAGAATATCAAATCCCTTTTGCAGTAGCACGGGAAGTATTCCATCTTTTCCGGGTGATTTGTATGGAGCAAAGCTGTCAACTGCCCACTTGACCGATTCAGTGGAAACCAATGTGCGTGCTAACGCCCACGAGTCCGAATCACCAGAATGAGATCTGTGAACATTGATCAACTCCGGATCGATACAACCTGGAAAGTGTGTGTCGAAGAGACAATTAAGAACATCTTTTTCGTCTGTCACATAAACACCATCTCTGGTTTTCAAGGAGTTCATCTGAAAATCATTCGATTTGGAGAGAATTTTATTTAATCTGCTAGCCTCGTTCAGACTAGAGACATTAGTGCATAGGCTTTGCCAGCCAGCCCGTTCTGCAGATCTAAGACATTTCTTATATGCACTACGAGCTGACCTGAAAGCCCTGGAGTTATCACGCTGACGCCGGTTCCAAGCTCTTCTCATAACTTTCTTCATTCTTTCCAGCTCAGCCCTCCACCAAGGGGTTCCCCTAGTCGATTTAACAGTACGAAGTGGACAAGATTCTTCGTAGGATGCTAATATAAATGAGTTTGTCGTATCCACGACGTCATCTAAGTCGTCTAATTGACTAATTGTTGGAAAATATCCATGAAATTTAGTCGCCAAGTTTTCCAAAAAGAGGTCCCAGTTTGTAGATTTAGGATTACGATATGTCACCACATTGAAGGTGACATCAAAATGCTCGAAAAATATATATTTATGATCGGATAGAGACGGTTCAGTTTCATTTGGAACCTGCCAATTTCCCAGTTCATGCAAAATTCTATCAGAGCAAAGTGTTATGTCTAACACCTCCTCCCTCCCAGACCTCGCAAAAGTTGGTCGGTTTCCCACATTCAGAATATGGAGATTTGTACTACTTATATACTCCATCAGTTCAGAGCCTCTCAGATTGATGTCTGAGCTGCCCCAAATGATGTGATGAGCATTCGCATCACTGCCGATAATGAGCGGAAGCCCATTTCTGCTACAATATGATACAACGCTTTTGAAATCATCAGAAGGAGATGATTCGTTATGCGGTAGGTATGCTGAACAATATATATATTTTTTGTCTACGTTTCCGACAGTCAATGTAACTGTGACAACACAGATATCGCGAGTTGTGAGCTCCGATATGAGACACGCGTCAATAGCCTTATTTGCAAGAATGCAAGCACGAGGCATTTCACGTGGGTTAGTCATGCCTGTCTTGTTGTAAGCAATGAAGGCAGTGTTAAGTAACTTTCCAAAATAGAAGTTTCCTTTATGGAAATACGGTTCTTGAACCAATGCTATGGAAGCTTTACTTTCCTGCATGAGTCGAGATAAATTCATAGTTGCTGTACGTTTATGTTGGAGATTGACTTGTGCTATTCTAACCATTGTTGATTAGAGAACTGTACATTTCATCTCCAACACAAATTGCACAACAACTAGAGGACACCAAGCGAGTTGGGATGTTAACGCATTTAGCGAGCCATATCAGGTTTAAATGGGACATGATCATTTGATTCCCACGATTTGCGAAGAAAATAATGGTCCACTGTGTCAGAGATTCGCATAACACAGCAAGGGCAAAACCCAAAATGCTCCGTGCGCGACTGGCATATTTTAGACCCTCCAATCATTAAGTCCTCGGCACGGAACTACACCTTGACTTAGGGTCTCCTACTTTCAGTCGCCTCCTACGACATGGCAGCAGGACTCCAGTGGCTCAATTCTAGGCCGGATACCACACGGCGATTAAGTGATGTTTTAAGCTAAATTGCACTTCACGGCACCGAAAAAAAGAATCGCTCAATTTGTTTCCACCCGAGGGGATGAGAGGGTCTCAAGCGAAAGAATCGGTTATAATGTAAGATCCGGTACTGATCTCATTACACTTTGAAGGTGGAATTAATTACACCGTCCAGAGGTGGCAAGAAATTAATTGCGTCCTCTTTACTGCCAGTCCGAGGGACAGCAATGTAAAGCAGCTCTGACAGCGGATCGGATATTTTTAATCTGTGAGGCTACGGCAGGCAAGGTGGAGGACTTTAAATGGTGTAATTATTGCGATTGCGAAAAGCGTCTTGAGAAAACTTACTGAAGTAGTATGATGAAGTTCAATGGTTAACGGTGTCTTCATTATGAGATATCAGCTGATGATATCGTGAAAAAAAAATAAAATGCTCTTTTTCTTAAGTAGAAAGTTCATGAAAAATTTGCATAATTGTCTTTGAAGTTTGAATTGAAATAGTATATCGAAAAGAAAATTATTACCATCACAAGGGATCGCGGTATCACTCGGGTTTTCTCATAAAAGTAATTAAATGACAGTTTCTATCAACACGTCTAGAAAGATAACAGAGCTTCTATTTAATTTTCTTTCCGCTAGGTAACGCCAATGTGCATGTTGTTTTTCCGAATATTACCATTAGGCGGCGCTGGTGAACAAGTCCAATTAATGTATCTCAGTTTCCTGATTGTTTTAAGCGGGTCAGTGCTTTTGGTAAAGTTGTTCACGAGATCAAAACCTTTGGGGTCGTATATCGAATAGTATAGGCTTCTTCCACGGGGAGGCGCTAGTGAACCTAAACCTGTCATTTTTTCGATCTACTGTCTATCAAGTTCTTTGAGATTCGTTGTTTTCTTTTTTCTTCGAACAAACAACATAAACGGTGAATGTCAATAAGAGCAAGATTAATTCGAAAATATTCCGAAATAAGTTCACTAAATCGTCAAAAGGCGTTTTTTGTTATTATTATTATTATTTTGTTTATTAAGGCTTTAGCCACTGAGGGTCATTCGCCTAGAAAAAATGGAGTCATTACATTGTATTTTACATTGCGATTAGATATTGCGCTCGGTGGCGATAATACGCTGGTATGGCCGCGTAACAACCTCCCCAGCACCAGGGCCGGGTGTGGTGGAAGGCCCGCTGATTGATGGTGGTAGATGGATTGGCAGATTGTAGTCGCAGGTACCGCGGAAGAACCTCTCAATCACTCAGTCCGGTTGTGGTGGAGGACGAACGTGCAATGATGCGTTGGAGGTCTCCAAAGTTTGCTCTCAAGCCGTTTGTGTTTCATTGGATTGCCGGTGTGCAGTTAGTTCCGTCGGATAGTGGGGTTGGACTGGGGCTGAAGCTATTCCTGGCCGGACTTCGGCTGGATACTATTTGGATGGGTCTTGTGGAACTAGAGGTACGAGTGGTGACGAGTCCGCCGTGGGTGTGCTTTCAGAGGATCTTTGGCCTGTCGTTGGTGTTTCTGTAGAAAAGGTAGAGGCAACAGCAGTTGGGTTCAGATGGGTTCTGAGGTTGTAGGAACTAACCCGGGAAGGCCCCGGGTTCCCCGAGCCGGCAACCGTCGGGGACTCATCGGATGACTCCGACACTTCCCCCGAATCGGGGGCGACACGGGGAGGGAGCTTTTTTGCTGCACGGTGAGCAGGTTTTATTGTTAACGTTTCCAGGTCTGATGGTCTGAGCTTTGACGTTAGTGCTGCTGGTTTTGTACCGTTACACCCTGAAGGAAGGTAAAATGCGAAAGATGGTTCCGGTACTTCCCGAGTCGGGAGCGACGCGAGGAAGGGGGATTTTTTGATGCGTGGTGACCAGGATTTGTTGTGAGCTGTTTTGGAATTGACGTTATCTTCGATGACTCTGATGTCACCCTGTGGGAATGTAGAATGCGACAGATGGAACCGGTCGGATTACGGGGATGGTAAAACTTACCCAGGAAAGCCCCGGGCTTCGAGCGCCGGCAACCATCAGGGACTCATCGAGTATCTCCGGAACTTTCCGAGTCGGGGGCGACGCGGGGAAAGGGTCTTTTTTCATGTACGGTTTTGTTGTTCGTGCTTTCCCATTGTGATTTCGTGTGTACGGATTCTGCAGATGCGGTGTAGTTGTAGTGATTTTCAGCGTTCATGTCGCTGCTCCTGTAGCGGAATTGAACTGGGTGCCAGGAGCAACTGGCGACAGGGCTTAGGTTGCGGAGCCGAATGTTGGTGTGGATGTGGTCCAGTCGATTGAGGGTCGATTCTTCTTTATTAGGTTTGTTATTTGCTCTTAACCGAAGTAACGGGTCAAGTGACGGATTGTTGCTCTGTGTTTCGATGGTTGGCGGCGGAGTGCCGCCTGGCGGGTATTGGCTGAAAAGATTTGGGGGCAGTCGGTGATTGACTATTGCATTTAGTCTGGAGGTACTTGCCTGGGTAAAACTCGGGCCTGCGCCGACAGCAGCCGGGGGTGCATCGGGAGAACCCGGAACGTCCCCGGTCAGGGTCGACGCGGGAGGATTGTTTGTTTGGTTTCGACTATTGGATGTTGTTGCTATTGTTGTTTTCTGACTGCTGGGTTGAGTGTTGTTGGGTTTATTCAGAGATAAGGTTTGAGTAGTCAACGTCCGGTGGAGGTTCTTGACATAGCGTGTTGAGTGATGTTGATGAGCTGGAGCGAGACCAGTAGAGTCCATGATCGGCAAAGGCAGTGTTATGTCGGGAGTAGTTTTGGGGTTGGGGCTTCTAGATTTGTCAGTGTTAGTCGTCTAGTTACTTTCTCTTTCTGGTGACTGGATCTCCTAAGCTCCGCTTGGTTGGACAAACCGACGGGGGTTACGGTTACGGGGGCTGGTTCGATGAACGTTCCTTTCTTGTGCTTTGTTCCCGTGGAAGTAGTATCGTCGGAGGGAGTGTTTTCACGGGAGCGGACAGACGGCTTTTGGTGAAGCTCGGTGACGGCGTTACGCAGTTTGGCTATTTCTGCAGTGGCCACTGCCAGCTGTTTTTGTTGTTTGGCGCATTGTTCTTTCAGGTAATTAATTGTCCGATCTTTGCTTTTCTCTTGGGCCATGCTTTCCTTTAGAGTTGCCAACTCCTTTTGTAAATGGGCTATTACTGTGTCCCGTTCGTCATCCTTGGTGTTTCCTTCGGCAATGCTCGCGTAGCTTGCTTCCGTTTAGTTACTAGAGCTCTAGCCTCAGAGAAAGTCAAGTTTTTGTCGATTCTGATCTTGGTGACCTGTTCCTCCTCGACAAATTCGAGGCACTTCCTGCTGCGGGTCGAGTGTCCATCTCCGCAGTTGATGCGGAGGCTAGGGTTCTTGCAGGGATTTTTGTTAAATGTCAGGTGATGTTTGCTGAAGTTCAGACAGACGACGGAGTTGGGGCAGAAACGGCTGCCGTGCCCGAAGTGACCGCACTTGAAGCACATCATCGGCAATGGGTAGTACGGGCGGATGCTAGTACGCAGCAGGCCAATGAACACGTTTTCCGGGAGTTTGGAGCCAGAGAAGGACAGAGTAACCAGTGGTGTATTGATCGGTTTACCTTCATGTATTTTTGTTATACGTCGAACATTCGTAACCCCGTGTCAGGGTCGTAGATGACGCCCTGTACTAAGTTGAGGGTTGGATGGGAGATAACTTCCACCTTTTGGCCGCCTATAAGCTAGTCCAGTTTCTTAAGGGACATGAAAAAATTCTTCGTTGCAATGTTCCTAAAAAACATACCACTAAAAAAGTAGATTATAAGTACCCGTGGTGGAACGCTGAGCTTGGCCGGCTGCGCAACGTACTACGGAAGCAACGTAAGCGATTCTTACATCACAGGACGGACGACAACAAAGTTATTCTTCGACAAATTAAGCTGCAATATGAAACAGCCCGAAACAGTGCATTCCGTGAGTATCTCAACCAAGTCCAATGCAACCTGCGGAATAATCCCTCGATATTCTGGAAGTTTATAAATGGCAGAAGACGCTCCGGGGGTATTCCAGAAAATGTTTATCTTCGAGACAAATGTTCACAGTCCACAGCCGAATCGGTGGATCTTTTTGCAGATCACTTTCGAGATGTATTTACCAGCCCTCCTGTCTACCCATCGCAAGACTACCTTGAAACACTGCCAACCTATAATATCAGCCTCCCCTGCCCTAACGTAAACGTTACCGATGTTTTGATAGCTTTATCCAGCGTTGACCCGTTGAAAGGGCCAGGTCCGGATTGTTTGCCCCCTTTGTTCATAAAACATTGTGCCCGAGCGGTTTCTGTACCAGTAAGCATTATTTTCAAGCGCTCGATCACGGAAAATGTTTTTCCAAGTGTGTGGAAAGAAGCTTCTATAGTTCCTATCCATAAGGCAGGAAACACACATAATATTGAAAACTATAGAGGGATCTCGCTTCTGAATTGTTTGGCCAAAGTTCTGGAAAAGTTTGTTTACAACGCAATGTACGCTGCATCTTCACACATAATTGATGAACGTCAGCACGGCTTTGTAAAGAAACGCTCGACAACTTCGAACTTGATGACGTACACAAGTTTTCTAGTTCCAGCCGTCGAGAAGCGCCAGCAAGTTGATGCAATATATTTTGATTTCGCTAAAGCATTCGACAAGGTGCCGCACAACATTGCGGTTATGAAACTGCAGCGATTAGGATTTCCTCCGTGGGTAACCAGGTGGTTACAATCTTACCTTTCTGAACGATCCGCTTTTGTTAGAATCGGCACCACATGCTCAAGCGTATTTGAAACGCCAACCGGTGTCCCTCAAGGAAGTCACTTAGGGCCACTTATCTTTATATTACTCATCAACGATCTCTGCACCCGTCAAGTCTGGAAAACTACTCTACGCTGATGATGTGAAAATCTTTCGCTCCATTGCTTCGGGACTCGATTCAGCTGTGCTCCAAGAGGATATAGTCAATATTGAAGAGTGGTGCTCGCTGAATGGAATGCAGATCAATGTCGATAAATGTAAGGTGATAAGCTTCGGGCGCTCGACAACTCTAAGGCGCTGCGAATATACCCTTCAAGCGTGTGTCATCGAGTACGTGGAATCTATCCGTGACCTGGGAGTGTTATTTGACAGAAAACTTCGCTTCGCCGACCACATCACAGCGACAACGGCTAAAGCTTTTGCAACATTGGGTTTTTTGAAACGAAACACTGCTGACTTCGAGGATTTCTACACTCTGAAATCTATATACTGCGTACTGGTCCGTAGCATTTTGGAGTACGCTGTACAAGTGTGGGCGCCGTACAACGCCGTGCAAAGCAATCGATTAGAGCGTGTTCAAAGAAGCTTTGTACGGTTTGCTTTAAGAAAACTGCCTTGGAACGACCCTATCCGTTTACCACCGTATAATAATAGATGTATGCTACTAGATTTGCCAACGCTGGAGTCACGTCGTACCTTCTTGCAAAGAATTTTCATTTTTGATGTGTTGTCGAGCAATATTGACTCTTCCGATATTCTTTCAAGAATTAATTTGTTTGTTCCTCCTCGTGTTATAAGAAACCGGCCGGTTTTATGGATCCCTAGGCACCGTACAACATACGGCCAGAATAATCCGGTAGATAGATGTTGCCGCAAATTTAATGAAATTTCCGAACTCTTTGACTATCATATTACTAAATCTAGTTATAAGTTAGCGATTATAAACTTTTAACACTTAATCTGTACGGTATCTGCCGAAGATCGAATAAATAAATAAATAAAAGCTTTCTTAGATCTGGTTCTAAGCACACATCTGGATCCCCTTGCCTTCTTCGTTGCACTCACTATATTTCTTGGGTCGATTCCTAGCACTGCCTGTACCGATTTCATAATGAGGAAGGGATCAGCTGGGAGGCGTTGTTCTTCTTTTCCTGGTTCGTTGACGGCACACAGCGTCTGCAAAATGTCCTGAGTGTATGCAATGCTTATGCACCGCTGGGACATCAGAATTGCTCGTAAAATGCAAATCAACGGTACGCATTGCATACATACAGGACATTTTGTACGTAAAAAAACATTGTCATCAGGTGCTCATTTTACCACCATCACATGTTCATTTTACCCACACGCTATAAACATGTCACATTTTTGAACATGTTTTGAAGCCAAGAATAATGGTTGAAAAAATATGTTCATTTTGAAGTATTTTACGAATTGTACAAAACATGTCTAACTAGAGGCATATAAAGTGATTGTAGTATCTCAATCACTAATTACTTAAAAAATGATGACGTTGTTTACGTGTTCATTTAGCCACCAATTCCTCTACGTTTTTACCTCTTTGGTTGCTAATTGAATTTTAAACAGGTCACTGAGTATACGTCATTGACTAAACCCATAATTGGATATGTTTCCATTGAATCAAAATTGATCCCATGCACGACATTTTCAACTTTTTGGAACTTATCGTTGAATTCTATTTTCTATTATTTTTAGTAGCGCAATCGGCCAATAAACCCTGGCCGAAAATTATCCAGCAATTAGCAAGAAATAAACGTAGAAAATCTTATGAGGTTCGATTCTAATAAACCACTGAATTTAGGACTCGAAACACAGACACACACACCAAAACACGTAGCGGATCTCGTAAAGTAAAAAGTTGCTCGATATCCAAGCTCCGTGCAATAAACAAAACAAGGGTTTAAGTGTACTCCCACTCCCGGGTACGAGCGTGCCGTGAAAACGAAACCTTATCTTCGGTAGGCACGTGGCAGACATTATTTCGGTACGCACCATTTATCCTTACGGTAGGTGCCACTTACGAGTTCCGCCGTCTCGGCATCAGCTTACGGCATGGGAAAATTGTTGCGCTGCTGCTGCGTGGGTTTGAATGCGAAGGAGACGCATGGTTGTACTGCCCGGTCCGTCAGGCACGTCTCCCCGTTCGCGTCGGTCTTTCGTGATGGATTGTTAGTAAGATGTGGCTACTAAACGCAATTCTCGCTAAATGGTTTTTCTACAAAGAATCACGCTGGGGTGTCTAGCAATCATAAATTATTTCAAAGAGTTCATTAATTACTTTCTGAGCAAGTTTACTGATGGTAATAAGATTTCCCGGGAATCGTCTCAATCGCTTTCTGGGAAGTGAAACTGGTCACGTCCACTATATATAGAAGCCAATCGACGATACTATGAGCCTTTCGTGGAATGTTATAACCATCTGTTTCATCAAACTTCGCAGTAGACTTTCAGCGTACAGAACAATTGACAAGGAGAATCCTTCCTGGTCGCGGAGAACTAACATACGGCAACTGGCCTGGTGAGACCGGATCATGCCCTGTACGTACACCAGCTCTAATTCATATTCAATGTATCCTGTTTTCTTCGACGCGTTTGAGCCAGTTGTAGATGGCGCTGATTTCCTGAATCGGAATTTACGTTAGGTGCTTTCCCAGACGATGTTGTTTTTATTGCTTCATTCCTGTCTTCCGGTGGTACACCACTTCTCTGAAAGTGGTCAGACGAGTACAATCGGGAGACCGCAGCGTGGGTAGCTAAAACAGACTTGTAGTCGTGTTGAGCATGAAAATTCGTAAATCATTTCACATTTCCACGATAGAATGTTGTTGTTTTTGTTCGGCGGAAAATGTACTCTGGGTCGTTCGTTATTTTCGTTCGCTGTCTTTGTGTAAAATTCCTTTCGTGGTTCGGGTACAATGGAAGACCGATGTTTGTTTACTTCAAATAGGAAGCGAAAATACGATTGGAATAAATTTTCTCTTTGTATTGACTTTATCCGGGTCGATACAATACTTTTGAATCAACTTCTTTGGAAGGCAGAATTATTTGCTAATGAAAAATGGATATTGTAATAAAGTTTACGGTCGGTGAGTTTCAAATTAAGGGCATGTTCCGATGAATTTTAAGAGTTTCAAAGTAGAACTGGAACTGAAACAATCACATCTCAAGCAGGACGTTTTGTTTGGTCGTGACTTACCATTCAATATAGAGGCCACCTTTCAAGGGTTTCAGCGTGCAAAAAAATTTACGTTTTGCGATTTTTTTTACAAATTTGGGTGCAGTGAATTGATCAAAACTTTTGTACATTATAGTGTATCATTTCAATAATATTCTGTTATATTTCTGTGTGTGTGTGTTAGCCATCCTAACTCCTACTAGCTGGTAGTGATTTACAGAAAAAAGATGTTTGCATGTATTTTAACATATCCATGCAAATAACTTGGTTCAAGGATTTTGGTAGGTGTTAGCTCAATTGAATTTCCGATGACCCATTTCGTGTACAACGCCAGAAATGTTCCGAGGTCATCGTTCCATCAACCAGCCCCACCTTACTGTAATGTTTGTATAAATGGATTATAACATTACAAAAAGACTTTCGATTCCTTACATGAGGTAAGGTAAATTAGAATATGTCTGTAGAAAAATATACCAGTTTGTCTATTTCCTTCCTCATCTCCTACTTACGCGAGTGACTGATACTTGCTTATCCATTTTTCGTCCCATTCCAAACCTTCTCCAGATATCCTCAAAATCTTCAGCTTCTTTCTCACGCAACAAACAGCCCGAGCAATCCTTTCTCTTTCTCACATTTGCAGGTACAGCGCAATCCCTCCTTCAGTTTCCGCTGGTTTCTTCAAAACCAGTTCCCGTATGGTATATTCCTGTGGGGTGTGTTGGCTATCGACACCCGTCCATCTCCCTAGAAGCTACCTGTTCCTTTTATTTCGCTGTCGGGTGAGACTGTTGCTTTAAATGGGTAGGATGATAACAGAAACAGGGTGAAAATAGGCTCAGTACCCTATACACCCAAAAATCAAATAAAACGATCTCACCGACAATCAATCAATCTATCTAATCTATAACCATTCGGAACTTGATTCGGAATCCTGAATGGAGCCAGTATGGACCCCAGCTCAAACGCAATAACCGATGCCGATACCGATTGATTCGGAATCGGTTGTTGCATCCTAGCTGGAATCCACTCCGACTCCATTCAGAAATCCGAACCGGTTCCGGAATGGGTTGAACTGGGATGCCTTTCCTTTGCGAAGTTTTCTCCTCTATCATCGAGCAACCAAAGCGATGAACCTTAAAGTCAGGTTTAGATGGCACTGTAGGCACTGAGTAGAACGAACGGGAGTGTATTTTAGTGGCTAGAATCACACCCGTACTTGGTAAAATAACGATTTTTTTTTTGTTAAACTGCACTATTCTCGCGACATTTTCACCAATTAATACACAGCTTAATGGTAGACACGACCTAGTGAATGGTTGGTTTCGTTTTTCGATAAATTACACTGTATTTTACTCAAGTTTGGACAAAAACAAAAACACCTTCTAGCGACTTGGCAGTGCTGCAACTTCAATAACATTCTGTTATCTTTCTATGCAAAAATATCAACAAACGACTCGGTGACGAAATTTTTTGTAGAACGTATCTGGAAAAACACGAAGAAAGCTCAAGAAACCAGGTATCTGCTACACCGTCATGATTTCAAAGCCAACATCTAAAGCGTCACGTTAAGGTCGATCCACAATGAACATAATCGATTCCATTCGACACAACTTTGTGTGTTCGTTTAACCCTACAACGGTTTCGTGATTTTTTCTATACGTAAACGGTTTTGTGGGGTACATTTGTACCCCAGAACTAAAACCGCTCCAATATGCCTAGTTTTATTGAATTTATAATTAAATTGGGTAGTTTTATTCAAAAATAAGCCAAGCAAAGCAGCCTTTTCAAAAATATTTGTGTTTTGTAAATTTTATTATGCAATGTTTCCTTTTTTTTATAGAAAAAGTCCTTAAAATACGCCAAAATCCCCTTTTTTCCTTAATATTGCTACATCTTCGGAACTTCTAACCGATTTTAACCATCTATACGGCGTTGTTAAGATTATTAAATTGCCTTTAGAACAAATAGTAAACAATTCAAAAACCGATCAAAAAGTGTATTTATTCCGATGCATGTTTGAATATCTAACGCCAATACATACAGTAAATATACAGCAATATGCAGTAACGATGGCGTCAAAGGGACAGGCCATAGCATTGTACGTTCCAGAGAAGATGAAGAATAGAGTGGTGTGTAGTACATATTATATACAAATCATATTCAAGAATATGTTAATTTTAAGCAAGTTTCTCGCTTACTATGTATAGATATTTTGCTTATAAAACAGATATAATAAATTTTCCGAATTATATACACATGACAAAACACTAACATAAACGGTTTTGTGGGGTACATTTGTACCCCAGACAAACTTTAGGCGGGAACTGTTAAGTTGACGAAGTGGAACAAATAGGTTGCACTTGTTCTAAAGAAAGTCTAATAATGAAATTGATTTATGATTAAGTTTGCTTGCAGTTAAAATAAACCGTAACGGAATAATAGAGAGATTTTAATTTAAGCAAAGGGAACATTTTCTAATCCAGTTTATTATGACAAAGGCATATTTGCTTCAGAAAGACATTTTCAGGGGAGGGTGGGGAGAGAGTAGATTTCAGCATCGTAGTAACAGTAATAACAGAGAAAGAAAGAAAGAGAGGGGTTAACGTTCAACTGAGAACGCCTCAATAAGCGGCCATCTTGTAAAAAGAAAAAAAAGTAGTTTTTTCTCACACCGTTGGGAAAATCTTCATGAAAATCAATCAATGTATTCGGGACATAGGTAGAGCATAACTGATTCATTTTCATGAAGATTTTTTGAACGAAATGAGAAAAAAACGAAAAGATAGCTGCTTTTCCAAGCGTTCTCAGTTGAACCTTAAACTCTTAAATTGACTGATTTTAGGAATCGTAGCTTGCCCTAACATCTCGAACCGAGACGTTGGGTGGTCTTCCTCGGGACCGGAGGGTATTCATAAGCCGAGACCTGGCGGAACTGTACTTGGTGCACGCCCAGGCAATATGCTCGATATCGTGATAGCCGTCGCCATACCACTATCCACGAGCCCAATATGCCGAAGTTGTGCATCCAGCGTGTAATGGTTTGCCGTGATGTGGGATATCAGATGAATGATGTCACGACCCACATCCATCCCTTTGACCCAAGGTTTCGTCGATACCCTCGAGACTATCGAATGCAGCCACCTTCCTAGTTCACCGTTGTTGATGAGTAATACTGAAAAAATCTTTGAAGATAATTGGTCTTTCATAAATGTCACCTTCTACAGTACCCACCTTAGTTAAAGAGTTCGTCTTTCCATTGCCCGGAAAGGAGCAATGAGAAGGGACCCACACCAAGGTAATCTGAAAAGATTTGTGAGTTAAGGCACTCAGTAGCTTCGGTATTTCACATACACACCAGCTGACGAACAACAACGGCCTATGACTAATTGATTTCGCCGCCTCCAAGTGAGAACCCATCGTGGCGCTAACATCGACTGGGACTACTACCTGGTAATGGTAAAACTGTGCCCAAAACTCTCCGTAATTGACATTGTACGATACGGACGCACGCCTCGGTATGATCTTGGGTGACTGAACCAACCAGAAGTTTCCACAACAAACGCGCCGAATCTGGAAGCAGCGGTGCCGAATGAGGGTGCGCTCGTTGCCCAAGGAAATCGTTGTAATTCTAGTTTTATAGCACACTACAAGTGCATTCTAAGTTTTAAGGACTTCAAGAGTACCATAAAACATCAATTTTTACCAAGGTGGGGACCCTCTTGAGAACTGCTGGAACATTATCAAAGCAGCCATAAGAAACACAGTCGAAAGCGTCGTCGGGTATGTGGAACGAAGTCAACGGAAAGACGAGGAGTGTAGAGGGATTCTAGAAGAGAAGGACGCAGCACGGGTATTGCTGCTGTAGCATGAACACGGCTGAACGTAGAACGATACCAACTGCAGCGGAAGCAACAGACCCAGCTATTCCAAAAGAAAAAAAACGCCGGCTGAAAGAAGCAGAGTGTGGGAGATGGAACAGTTGTACCACTCGCAAGAAACCCGAAAATTTTATCGGAAGCTCAACGCATCCCGCAAAGGCTTCGGAGCCAAAATGTGTAAGCATTCTGACGGATGGACGAGAGGTGCCCGAAAGGTGGAAGCAACACTATTTTGAACATTTTAATTGGAATGAAGAAACAGATGCAGAAGACCAAGGCAGCGGAGAAGGATACTACGTCAGTACGGCGGACGATGGAAACCAGCCTATTCCCGCGCTGAGGGAAGTTAAGGATGCCATTCAACAGCTCAAAAACAATAAACCAGCTGGTAAGCATCTCAAAATCAAAATGGTCCAGAAACGGCTGGCCATTTGCCTGCATACACTGATAGTCAGTCAGGAATCCGAACAGCTACTAGAGGAGTGGAATCAAGGGGTTATTTGCCCCATATATAAGAAGGACGACAAGCTGGAATGTGAGAACTATAGAGCGCACACCATCCTGAATACCGCCTACTAAGTGTTATCTCAGGTTATCTTCCGAAGCCTATCACCTATTACTAGGAAGTTATCAGGCCGGTTTTATCAACGAGCGCTCGACAACAGACCAGATCTTCATCGTGCGGCAAATCCTCCAGAAATGCCGTGAATACCAGTTCCCAACGCACCATCTGTTCGTCGGCATACGATAGCATCAACCGCACAGAACTGTGGAAAATTATGAACGAACGCGGCTTCCCCCGATAAAGTTATGGTAGTCCAGCCAGTTTGTATGCTTTGCGGATGACATGGACATTTGAAACGGTGGTTGAGGTTAACACCCGACTGAAGCGAGAAGCAGCAAAAGATGGATTGGTGGTGAACGTATCTAAAACAAAGTAATGCTGATAGGAGGGACCAAACGGGAATAATCTCGACTATCTTTAGCGATATGCAGGAAAACGATGTGTGGAGGCGAAGGATGAACCACGAGCTCGCCAGCCTCTACGGCAAACCAAGTATCCAGAAGATGGCCAAAGTCGGAAGGATACGATGAGCAGGGCACGTTGCGAGAATGCCAGACAACATCCCTGCTAAAATTGTGTTCGGCACAAACTCGGCAGGTACAAGACATCATACAAATACAAAGAAAGCTCCCGTATTTTCCCGAAAAAATACGAGGAGTGCTTTCCATGTTTCATCGAGCGAATAGCGTCAATGTGTAATTTAGCACTGGGTGGAAATATACCTATTTTTGACTATACACTCCGTAGAGTGTATTTGTTTACATAAAATTATGCTCACCGCTGTTTTCTACCGTTCACGTTTAAGTTGTAAATTTTTGTTCATTTTCGCGTTTGTGAACGGTTATGTGCGTACAGATAGGTGCATATTTTTTTTTGAACATTTGTGTATATCTTTGAACTGGAGTCGACTGTTTCCAATTTTTAGGTTAGGTGTATGACTTTGCAGTCTAATTTTTAAGCAAAAACAAACTATTTTGTCTTCATCCGACGTTTCGGTCCGTTTGGGACGTTCGGTCCCAAACGGACCGAAACGTCGGATGAAGACAAAATAGTTTGTTTTTGCTTAAAAATTAGACTGCAAAGTCATACACCTAACCATTTGTGTATATGTAACATAGGGTTTAGGTAGGTTACCGCTCTCCTCTTGCTGTGAAATGGGTGTTGATTATGCTGTTCATAGATAACAGCTATGTGACGATGTTTTTTTTGGTGGAGTGAAAAAGGCGGCCATCGTGAAAGAAGAGATAGTGACGGACCACGGCAACGAAAAGACGTTTGGAAAATTGAGTTTTTTTCGGAACTATTTCCCACCACAGTGACAAGCGTTCAGTGCGCGTGTGCGACGGTAGGTTCCCGTGAAAAGCGCCGGCGCGTGGTCCGGATGCTCAGTGTTTTGTGGGGTTGGGTCGATGGACATCGAAAGTTAATCGCCAAGGAGCCGCTCGCTTCCCCGGCTAAATAAAAAGGACCCAAGTGACACCAGTACCGTTCTCACTGTGGTGGATCAGTCAAACGAGCCTAGCTCTCCTCCACAGTTAATCGCAAATGAGAACGAAGCAGGGCGGACAAAGGTTCCCCCAGGGGCAGGTGACTGCGGTATCTACCCAGTGCATTTCACGGGGAGTGAGTGCACCCGGCGAAAGTTCGCTAACGTCGCTAGGAAGGTTCCAACAAAGTAGCCAAGCTCACCTCCCTAGGGTAGCCAAGGACTGATACCGGAGCAGAATCCGAAAAGAAAATCAGAACCCGAGAAGTGGGCAAACCTCTACTTACACATGGAACTGAGGCTATCCGAAGCGATGAAGTAATGGTCTGCGGGTAATTTGTCAATGACGCCAAGGGTATATTGAATAGCAGCTAGCTCTGCGGCGTAAACTGAAGCAGGGTCACTGAGTATGTAGAGTGTGGTGAACATTTGATTAAAAATACCAGAGCCAGTGGGCGTATGTGGTCCGGTATTCCACGAGACTCATCTTTCATGGATGTGTTGAAGAATCATAGCACACGGCGCTCGAAGACTCCGAGTACTTGCAGGTCCTCCTCGAGCATGGTCCAGGTTTCATGCCCGTAGAGGACCATCGGTCTTATCAGCGTTCTATACATGAAATACATAGGCGTGTGCAGCCTTTTCCATTAGGGAGGAAAAGGCTAACAGCAGATTCAGGAGTATCTTAGAAATGAACACGGTTGGGATTATAAGAAGAAGGGTTAATATGCTGCGCCATGTAATCAAAGTACAGGGACATGAAACGGGTTTGAGAATTAAGCTCGACAAGCCTCTCGAAATTTTCAATCACCAATGGATTCAAGATGTTGCTTCGAATAAGCAATCGATTTGAGAGTTCCTAACATCGACTTTTCAGCCGGAGAATACCCGACAAGACTTCGAGACTCATCGTATGGGTCGACATCGTATGCACTCGAAAACGAAACGCAAACAACGATACTGAATTCTTTCAAGATTGATGGAATGTATGTGCCCCGCGAAGAACCCGTACCGACGGTATCGTTGTTTGATAGAACTGTAATACAGTCTCGTGGATGGGCATCCCACGGATAAAATTGATCCATTGCTGGTACTTCTCTTTCAAATACCTAATGTTCCCATTCCCTGGTACTTTTCGAGCCGAACCAGACCCTTAGATATTTTACTACGAAGACCTGAGCGCTAGGTTGACCCATTAATTGAAGCTGTTGTTGTGCTGCTTCACGCTTCCTGGAAAATACGACTAGCTCAGTTTTCTCCATAGAAAATTCGATACCCAGTTTAATAGCCCAAGTAGACATTGTCCAAGGTATTCTGCAATTATGCTTGTACCTTTGTCTGCAAGTTTCCTTCACGTGCAAGAATTGTCAAAACATTCATTGAAGTCATTGACGTAAAAATGTATAGAAGAGGTCTTAGGCATGGCCCTGGGGTAGATCCGTGTAGCTGAATCTCAACGTTGACGAATCGCCAAGCGAGAAGTACAGGCACTTTTCCGACAAATGCAGTAAAAAATTGTTCAAAGTTGTTGAAAAACCACGCTGATGTCACTTCTCAGAAAGAAAGTTGATAGAAACTGAATCAAAAACTCCCTTAATATCCAAGAAAACTAATGCCATTTAGTCTTTACAAACATAGGCCATCCAGACAAATCTTCTTGATGAAATCGAATGTCCAATGGTTTGAATATTCCACGCTTTCGTTAGTATTGCTTCGGTTTCGCATACGTCGGGCCAGGCCATATCCCAAAGAGTGCTCATCGATGTTTCTCTCGTTAGTCCGTCAACGAACCGGCACCAGTAACTACATTTCTTGGCTTTCATCAAACTGTTCATTTTCGATAGCTAGCTGGTAACCCGTTGTGTCTCGGAAGGTCCGATACGTGGTGGCCTTCTTCTCGTACACGTCTGAGCACTCTCTGTCCCACCACGGATTAATTATTTTGATAGTTTTTTTCATAAGAGCATTTTACTTTGAAATACTATTTAGTATTATATTCTACAAGAAAATTTATTTGTATGACTGATTCTAATTAGAATCGGTTGTGTCACTAACTAGAGCCAGCCAGACTTCCGGCTGGACTTACTGGCTACTATTACACCACCCGGTATTCCAGTTAGAAATTCAAAATCTTGATTAGCATTGTTATTTATGTTTACAACACGCGGTGACCTTCGTTCCCGTATAGCCTGCCATTCCAAAATTCTCCAACGACGCCTTTTCATGTCTAATAAATTTAACCTGCCCAAAAATTCCCCCTTTTGTTAATAAGCTCAATCAGAGAGGCAGTAATTTTGCTTTCCCAGTCGACGGTAGCTGTAATTTCGTCTAATTCGTACTCGAACACGTAATCCATACAACCCCGCTCCGACCTCTTCCATCGCCGGCGCCGCAGAGAAGCAGGGTCTATATGGCACAATTTGTCCTTGAAAGGGTAGTACTCCAACAGTCACGAACGCTTGCTTCGATCCTTGATACTTTTGAGTGTTTTTCTTTTATTTTTTTTTTCAGTTTGTCACACGTCAAAGCAACAGTCACTTTTTCCGCTCAATATCACTGCTATATACAAAACGTTGCACGCCTTGTCCCGCACCATCACGTCCACCAGCCGTGAAAAATCGTATCGATTTCCAGCGGGGCGCGATTATGCAAGAAGGCTTGTCTGTACTTTTAAAGTGGCTAGGCATGGATGTTTTATGGGGGTGCTATTTTTAGCGGTGATTTGGAATGTGCTACCGCTGTTGGTTGGGCTTGCTACCAAGTTTGTAAAACGTATTTTTGTATCAAAGCCTTGGCGATTGCAACGTTCGTGTATTTTAGCTTAGCTTGTTTACCATTGGAGACCGATTCCGGCGAACAAGAATCATTCTCTTTCGTATTCGATTCCGCTTATTCGTGTGGACGGACGGCTTCGGCACGGTGAAGTTCATTACCATAAACATTGGCATTGGCGCTGACTGAAGGACGAACGATGGCCTACACAGTCCGTCTAGCTTCGATTCCGGTTCGAAATACGCTGGAACGTGTAGCAAGCAATGCATCGATGACCGGAGCGGAAGCAGTAGGACGTATTAAAATTTCACAACTTGCTGTATCCTTTTGGAAGACTCGATTTGTAGATAGGCGGGATTATAAATATTTACCAATTATTGGTGGTGCCAATGTATCTATAAAAATTAGGATTTTTACTTACACAGTTAACCTTACTTTTCTGACAGTTCACTAATACCGTTTACATGGATTATGAAAAATTTTGTGAATGACTAGATTCGCTCGAAGCAAATCACAAAAAAAAATTATAAATCCATGTAAACAGTACAAACGAACTGTCAAAAATGAACACTCGAGTTCGAGACGAATGAACTTTATGAAACAGCTCATGAATCCTTACGAAAAGTTTCTCAGCCTCGCACAAGTCACGCAAATATTTTTCTTGGGTCTGTTGACAGCTAAGACCGTAGTTGACCCATCTAGCCGATGCAAATATTTGGGAAACGTGCATCATTAGTAGATTTCTTGAGCGCGTCCCCTATTCATCTGGTCATTTGCAAGGCCGGCAGATTATGGGGGTAGTACTACTCACTAGAAAATAATCGAGTGGGTAATTACCCTTTCGAAGGCTTTGGAACAATTAAGTTGAAACCAGCCACACATGTGTCTCGGTCACACAATACGTGCGTTTCAAATCTTCGACGTTTTTACTACGATTCTATGAGCACAAACACAGCGCTAGTGATTTTATGAGAATGTAATGAAAGCATGTGTATTACGTAAATGCGATAAATCCGCAGCAATAAACCTTTCACCCTATGCTTATCTTACTAACCACTCGGGTTAAAAGTGTCACTTTACTCTAGAAATTTTTGTCGCATTTTTCGTTGTGACTGCACCAGTGGCGTAGCAGCGAGGTGGAGGGGTATTTGGGGCCAAACTCCCCTCTCCCTGAAATATTTTGTTGAAATTTTAAAAATTGAATATGTTCGACAAAAATGTTTGAAATGAAATTCTCTAAGATTTGTTTGGAAAACTTATCTTCTGAGCACATTTCCTTGTAGTGAAAATTGACGACAGACCTACTGATTGGCTCGTTATTGAGACAAGGTCTACCGCCGAGAACTACATCGAGTAGATCACGACGAAGCAGAGAGCTAAATGGCTCACTTGTAAGGGACCATCCATATATGACGTAGCATTATATGGGGGAGGGGGGAGTTTTGTATTTTGTGATGATGTGTGACGACAGGGGGATAGGGGGTCATGTCATGCTACGTAGCTTTTTAAAAGGGGAATAATTAACATCGTTTTTTTTATTTTTTTTTTAAATTTGGGGTGACAAGGAGGGAATAGTTACCGTCAAGCTACCTAATTGCCAGGGGGTATTTAGAGGATTGTAACGAAATGCTACGATGCGGGAGGGTTAAAAATCACTCAAAACCTGCTACGTCATTTAAGGATGGTCCCTAACTTGGCAAAACTCGGAGCTAATTGGTTCACGAAACGGACAACGGCACTGAGAGAAATTCCGCCACCGCGGAACTCTCAGAAGATTAGTTTTACTGCCTGAGAGCTCAAGGGAACGAGTATCAGTTTCGAAAAAAAATTCCCTTGTCGGGAGACTCTCAGATTAATCCATTCCCCGCGAGAGACATACGAAAATAACATGGATTTGAGGTGAGTTTACCGCCGGGAACTATCCGAGTAGATCGCGACAAAGCTGGGAATTCAATGGCTCACGAAAACCGGAGCTAAATGTCTCGTGGTATCAGGATCGAAATGGATCAGTAAGATGAAAGCTAATTAGCTCACAAAAACGGAAGCTACACACTCAATTTAGTTTGGCAATATCTCAACATCCGTGTTGTCAGCAAATTTGCGAACTGATAATTTAGCAAAGTGACATCTGTTTACAGATGTTCAGCGAAATATTTTTCAAGTCTCACTTATCAAATGTTACTTTTACTGAGGCCTCAACAAGAACATATTGTTGCTGAGTTCTCAGCTGTTGAGATTTCGGCATAAGGTGCAAAAAAGCTGAGATTCGGCAGAAAAAATTAAGTGTGTAAGGCTTACAGAAATGCCTTGCGGTAACTTACCGGTTGGTAGAATCTCAGTGGAGTTCGGGGCTAAATGGCTCAAGTACGCAGAGAATCTATATAGCAAAATAGATGGAAAGAATGACGGAAAGCAAGAGAAATATCGGAAATTGAATGGATGAAAGGTCGAACCGCTTCATAGATTAAGCGATACTCCGAGTTAACTTCAGAAAACTCGTGAGCAAAAGGCTTCGTGATCGCCAAAATCAACGGCGTCTTCATGTGCAGCTATTACGCACCTACAAGGTGAACAGTGGACCAGCCCAGCCTGATGTTGGAACAGGTAACCGAGCAGTTGATCTGCCGGCAGTCAATTGTGGTCACTTCACTGCCTGAGCTGTGAAGTGGTCAGTGGAGTAACCAACACAAGAGGATATATCCTGCAAGAAGCTTTAGTGAAGTTTGCCGGATGGTTGTGCAACGAATGTTGCGTTAGCACATTTCGGAGAGACGGGAGGGAGTCTATCATCGACGTCACATTCTGTAGTTCTTTACTGACGGCGACCATGGACATCGGCTAAGGAACCCTGCTGCAGCACGGAGAATGAGGACTGCCGGGCGAAAGTGGAGCACCTCTTGGTTGATGCACTTCGGCTGGACAGCGAGATCGAGAAGGTTGATGCGGCTGATCTAACAAGAAGGATTGTGATGGAATGAAACGCCACAATGCCGCGAAAAGTGGAGCCAAGCAGTTGACGGCGTCCAGCCCCGGTCCGAATGGAATACCAAACGTGGCACTAAAAGCTGTGATCCTGGTGTATCCGGACATGTTCAGGATGGTGCTGCAGAAGTGTTTAGATGATGACAACTTCTTCAAAGTACGTAGAAGGTACAGAAGCTAAAATATGTTTGCTGGATACACTGAGAAAACTCGGAAAACTAATCAACGACCGGTTTAGCTTCAACAATCACGTCGACTACGCCTGCGAAAGATCGGCGAAGTCAACGAACGGGATAGCGAAAATCATGCCAAACCTCGGCGATCCGAGAAGCAGCACGAGACGTCTGCTAGCTAGTGTTTCGTTATCGATACTGTGATATGGGGCGCTGTCCTGGGGTGCAGCGCTAAAAACCAACCCGAATCGCGAAAAGCTGTAGGACGTTCCGACTGATGGCAGTACAAGTCTCGACCGCGTACAGAACGATATCGTCGAAAGTAGTATGCGATTTCGCTGGGATGATCCTTACCTGCATCACCCTGGCGGAGAATATCAAGTGCAACAATCGGAGAAAAACCAGGAAAATGGTGAGAATCAATTTGATGGCGAAGTGGCTGCAGGAATGAGATAGTACGCGGAAAAAATGCGGACCTACTGGCTTATACTAAACCTGTCGACGCAGTTCAATTACGGGTGTTCAATAAAAAATGAGAATCTTTTCAGTCATGTAGTTAAAAAACAACAAAAATTTCAAAAAAAAATCGCCAATGAATACTGGAGAAGGGGCCCTAGTCAGCCGTATGACGCAACTTAGTCGCGATTTTTTCACAAGAGCGCTGGACCGTACTGACGTTCATCTTCCGGATACAATTCCGGATTCTAGTGTTCAACTGCCTCATATGCTTGGCCCGTCCATTATTTTTGTACACTAGGGTACTGAGGTAGCCGAAAAATCCTTAATAGGTAGCACTGGGGCAAGTTGGATCCGGCTCCTTTCTTTCGTACGTTATCATTTTCTGCTCAAGATACTCTAACGTCTTCTGGTCTTGTCCGCCCAGCAGACGTACTTCCCATTCGCATGATGCTCCTTTAAGATCGACACAAGAATTTTTTCAAGACACTCCTCCTGGTACAGTTGTTGATTGATAACCAGACCGCTCGGCTTGAACCACGGCTTTGAAATCTCTTTATATGATATGGCGATGTACAGTCAATTTTTTTTTAATTCAAATTTATGCTTAAACTTATATTTTACTTCAGGGGGTGTGGCCGACTTGTCGCTGGAATAGTAGCTGTCATTTTCTGGAATGCGGGTCTTCGGGAGCGGAAAGTAACTTTCGTCGTCCAGCACGAATGACGTCCCGCGATAGTTTTTCGTCATTCACCGGCACTGCGATTTCACGATCGCTATCTGCTCGTCCATGTACTCGGGGGACCAAGTTTTCTTCCGACAGATGATGTTCTCCACCTTGAGTGTTCGGCTAATCAAGGTATGGGAGCAGCGATATTTTGGCCGGCGTCAGGCAAACTCTTTTTGTCTTTGTTGTCGAACAGCTTTTTTGACGCTTTCTTCTTCTTCGTCATTATTTTCGCCAGACGGCCGCTACCGGCCTTCCACTCCACGCTCAGGGATGCCAAGATCTGGTAAATGGTACTCACGGGGATTGTTTGTGTCTCGAAAGTGGTCTACCGTAAACTTGTTTCCGCGATGACCATGCGTTTCGTAAAACCGTACAACACGCTCGCGGATTGCTTACTGTTTCGACGCCATCCTCAATTGAACTGACAGCACCGAGCGAAAAGAAACATGCCACCCATTTCTAGGGAGTCCAGAGAGCAGTTCTCTTGGAGAGAAAAAAAATACGCTCTTTATTACATTTTAACGACATTCAATTAGCTAGAGATTACTGGGTAGGGAAAGTTATGAAAAGTAGAGCCATAGTACTCAAGTGAGAGCAAGGACTTTAATTACAGAAAGGTATGAAAATCATTCTCATTTTTTATTGAACACCCGTTAGAAAGCACATAGAGGTGAACTTCCACAAGACACAGCTCCTGTCGGGCCACGGCTGTATCAGAAAGTGTCTTCTTCGCATCAGGCACCGTCACCGTTGTGCACGGAGTGTGAGAATATCGAGGAGACACCGAAGCACGCAGTATTAGGATGTACGAGGTTCAAAACAATACGCAAGGAGATGCTTGGCGTTATAAACAATGAGTAATAGTTTCGGAAGAGCAATCTCCGCCGGGAAACTCCCTTCCGGAGTAGGATAGATCTACAGTCATTGGTTAGTCGAGTAGACCGCGACAGAGCACCTGGTATTCGTGACGCCAGTGCACAGTGGCACGACTTAGAACAAAAGGTGGACTAAAATCCTAACTTTGCCGTATCGGTTCAAATAGGACGGTTTAATGTAATTTTGGTACGCTGAATTCGTTTTTGATATTAAAACCCTTTAAAAATAAACATTTACTAATCATTAGGGTGTCCCAAAAATATATTTTTTTTTCGAAATCGTTCTTAAAATTTTTGTATATTAATTTTGGTGTGCTAAATCGTTTTTGATATTAACACTTGTAAAAAAAATTCATTATACATTAGGGTGGCTCAAAATTAAATATTTTGTTGTGAAGGTTCAAAATATTTTTTAAAGAATTTTTTGTGCGCTGAATTCCTATTATGGTTATAAAAATACAAATTAACTTTACTACTTATTAGAGTGGCTCAAAAGTAAGTATTTTGTCTTTTACAATGATTTTTTCAATAGAAACTTTGGAATTTATTTTCCATATTGAAACGAATTGATTGACATCTCATTATGGGGCTCCAGAAAATAATATTTTGTTTTTGCGGATCAAATTATATGTATTCGACTTATTTTGGAACGTTTAGTTCAATAATGGGTTACTTGATATGAATACTACATTTTCGTTCATTTTCAAAACAAACATTTTGTGCGTCTTAGTTGAATGTTTAATTACATTCACTAATCAACAAGATGGTTAACGGTTGTTTCGCAGGTGTGTTTTAAGTTACTTAAATTGCTTATTTCATATTAAAAAAAGATAAATCCAAATCCCTTTTTTCGCGTATATGGTTCATTTAAAAAATATCTTATTTATATTTTCGCAGCTAGATCAGTGCTATGAAAATTCGGATCAAAATAGTCTCACCAATTGACTAGAACTCAACTGTGTTCAATCAATTTGGCAGTTATTGCGTAACTTAGCAAGATATAGTTTCAGAAACATTTTATGACATATTTCAGATGGTTGAAAATATTTACTGATTTTTAAATATTCTTAATAGCTTTACTATCTAAAAAACCGTACTTCCCACTCGGCTCCTTAGTCTTGACTAGTAAAACCCTTGAAGATCAGTGAATCTCAATGCTATTTGAGAGTTGTGCATGTATTCGGGTCATTATTCTAGCTATAAAGTGATTATTCAAAATCAATATCAGTAATAACCATGCGTCTCCATCCACAGATTGTTTAAATTTTGACTGCTTATCGCAAGTTTTCGCAAAACTAGCATAGACTCATTTTAAAGAGAAAATTAAAAGCTTTCGAATGAGTATAGTGTGATCGCGGGCATTCACGGGCGTCGTTGTTTTAAGCGCATTAGAAGTTCGCATTCAATACAAATTCATGACAAACAGTTATCTAAACACTAAATAAACCAACTAGTGACTTGTTTTTGGCGATTTTACGATGTAATTTTATCACACGGATAATTTTGGTGAAAAAATGCAATGCATAAATTCAACCGTTTCTTTGAAAAACGAAAATAACCGTATGTAGTTCCAATGGTCAAATAATGCAAAAAACACTTGAGTTTTGCCCTTCAAAAAGCTGTCTAAAATTCATTTTACGTTCAGGTCACCTAAAATCTCGCGAAAATGTCTCTAATAGCGCAGCTGATACGAGAAAAA